>NW_026857670.1:0-295922 GCF_026571515.1 Ruditapes philippinarum
TATAATAACTGTCAACCTATGAAATTTAAAGTTGACATCTCAAATACTTTTCGAGACTTGCTCTGGACACAAACTAAGCTGTAAAATAACAAAGGAGCACTAGCTAAGAACTGTAATCAATCCACCGATAATAGTGTGAAGTTTCAAATCTATATAAAAATTCTTTCCTATTAAGAATAATTATCTAATCCAAAGATAGTTATTTCCTTGCAATTATAAGCAAAAGAGCTGGCGCATTAGTTTGCAAGCAGAAATGCTTGAAAAACTAAAGCAACTAAAAGTCGCTTGAATAAGATATTGTTGTGTATTAAAACTTTATTTGGAACATGCAAATCAACACATTTACACAGTATTGCAAAAACATATTTGAAACTTCAAAACTTACAGATGTGAATAAATGAGTAGCAAATCCGCCCAGAATCGCACTTGTCAAATCACAAAATATGGACAAGATCAGTTTATATTTTCAATTACTTCGTTAAATCAGAAGCTAGGGAGATGAAACCCAAAACCGAGTGTAGCATAAACATTGCTTTAAGCAGGGTCTTTCAAACAGAAACACCCTGCTTTAATGAATAAGCATATAAAAATCAAATAACATACACACCTAACTTGTCGAAAATACGTGCGGGTGCTGAAAATATTAATGACTCGATAGCCATTTTGTCAAGTTTGCAACCATTTTTCTCGCTTGAACCAAGTGTGCAACCACTTTACGTCCTGCCCCTTATAAATTAAATCCCAAGTCTATTCCAATTAATCTTTAAAGGTACATATTCTTTAAATATTTAAATTCACTTTGGCTTCTCTTTGAATTGTCTGAATGGCCGTCAGAACCCTTCTTATTATTGTATTATATCAAAAATACACGTATATGGTGTGACCAAGATTATATTAATGTATTTCTTCAATGCAGCAATGACTCATAACAGAACAGACAGATTAACCTTAACTTCTATTGAAGTATTCATTATTTCGAATATGATTTCAGATGTAAGTTATGCCCGACAAAGCTGAATCAGTTATACGGTGATTGTTATTATAGAAAAAGGGAATATATGTAAAACAAAATATAAATTTCATATCTAGGTATATAGATTTATTTTTTTGACAGATACAGCAAAGAATTAAAAACATACAATTTTACATTGCAAAGGTATTACAAATTGCAAAAAATATATGCTATTTTATAATAATGTTAAAGATGTTTCTAATATTTATCAGGTAAATTTTATTATAAATCAGAAATTTACAGACTTCATTTAATTGGGTTCGTGTGTGTAGGATGGAGGTTAAAACCATAACAACATTGCATTTAAGTGTCATATAATGTCTTTTTTATCTTTACTAGTGACTTCAGATGTAAGGTGTCCTTCCTTGCATTCATAAATATGTCACTTGTAAGATGAGAAAGGCACTAAATGCCTTAAATATATGTATGGTTTTAACCTCCATCCAATAGTTCTCTGCTAGTTGGATAGCTTTCTCATACGAAATAACCCATTAAGTTAGTTATCTCACTGTTTCTAAATCAAAGTAACTGACCTGAACCACACGACCATTGAGACTCTAAATATATCTAGTTCTGACAAAAAATACACACTAATATAAAACTTCCAGTCTAAACAAGTCTAATATGTATGTCATTTAATAAAATTTATAGCAATATGTTCACGGGGTGGTCATATCAAAATGGCACATATAAAAATCTAACTTTTAAAATATCAGATTCAGTGTATTTTCTTGATTCTCAGGAGGAAACATTTGTGAATTTTTTATTTCTTCATTTGTAAGCAAATATTGCATATATTAAGTGGAAACATGTTTCCTACTTACGGTGGGTCAAATATCAGACAATGTTCTTACACTATCTCACTATATCGGTTGTTTGTTTGTATTCAATAATTTTATTTATTACATTGCATCTGACAAAAATCATTTAAACAATTAAAATACGTCACACATTACGAGGTATGGCCACCCTGTGTTCTATTATTTATATCTACTTCAATTAGCTGTCAGTTCATGATAAGATTACAAACATTTTATAAACAACCATTATAATTGTGTAACAGTATATAGGCGTTTTCACAGTAGAAATACACAAAAGAAAAAATGGCAAAAATGTTTTTAACAAGCACAAAAATGACGTGATGGTAATTTCAAAATTGCGTGAGTTTAGTAAGCTTGATAAATATGCACTACATTAAATAGCGTTTGCAATAAAAACTACATAAGAATTATACTGAGGCAGCATAGCAAAGTTTAAAGGTTTCACAAACAAAAATGTAAATTCAAAATAAATTTACTTGTTGGAGAGATAACCCCGACATTTCTTCCTAATATCTTACATTTTGACATATCTAAACAAAGTTTGGTTCAAAGATTTATGATCGAAGGCATTATATTTCATAGCAATGGAAACTGGTACTTCTTTAAGGTCCTGAATGAGGTATCACATGGTCTTTTTACCCCAGGACAGAAGGTCAACACATTCATCTTTAAGTAAACATAGCATGAAAATCATAATCTTTTTTTCAGTCAAATGTAAAAGAAATAATATACAGTTTTTGTTTAGGTTATAGCATAATAACAGTTATTAGGAGTTAATGGAACTTACTGGCATGCATAAAAGGGGGCGTAACATTCAATGATAAGCAAAATTAAAAAGACAAAACTGTAAGAGTTATATCTGCTTATTACTACATTTTGATGAACGCAAAACCTCACACATTATCTTGGTAGTAATAATTTCAGTATGTTTCATAATTTCATACCTTTACAAAGATTAAATAGATAGAATATATATTTTAAAAAAATCATCTAGAATATTGAGCATAAAACATATATTAAAATAAATATTAACAAAGTAACAAAAGTTGGAATCTTATCTATAAATATCAGTTTGTATCAACATTTTACAGTAAATTAAATATGACATGAACATGACATATCTTTTAAATATCGCTCAATTGATTAAAGTCTTTACTAACAAAAATGACGCTGAAGGAATTGTTAGCTTGTTAGCTTAACATAATATAGTTAAGGCCGAGGAACAAACAAAAAACAAGAGCGACATGTGATCTAATATGTCGCCTGATGATAGAAAACTTAAGCAGTTCTATTTATGGGACGAGTGACCAGTGTTCCCTATATTTTACTGTATAGCATGACACACACAAAAAATATCAAATTGCCAAAATGCTTTTTTCATTCAAGGGTCATAACCCAGTCAAAAATATTTTAATTGAAATACGCTATGATTGTTCGCAAATACTAGAGTTATAAATAAATCTGTAAATTTTAACTCAAATTGTATCAGTAGTTCGGGTAAAGTTTAAAAACAAAAATTATTCCAAGACCATGAATAAAAAACATAGAACGGTAAATCGCTGGCGATTTGAGTTGCAAAACTACACTTGGTACTAATCATTCCTGTAACATTTCGATGAAATGTACTAGTAGCTTTTTAAATAGTAGTCCGGGCAAGTTTTGTGATGGACAGACAGACGAACAGAAAAGCAGACGACAGAGAAGTTATCCTTATAAATCATGGCTACTTCGTAACATGTATCCACTACGGTATAGCAGGCAACACAAAAATCATTAACGGGCCAAAACGCTTTTTTTTATTTAAGGGCCAAAAATGTTTCAACCGGTAAACAAGTTTAATTTGAGCAAGTACTGAAGCTACCGGTCATTCCTATAAAGTTTAATATATATTGCATCTCAGGTAAAAGAGTAGTCCGAACAAACTTTAAAAATTACAAAAAAAAAAGCATTAAGAGGTGGTAAGTGAAAAAGATCATTTAACTGGAAAAAGTCGATGCTATGCATAACAAGACTTGATACTGTATTTACTGGATGAAATTGCACCAGAAGTTTTCGAGTAGTCCAGACAAGTTTTGTAACAGACGGACTTATAAACAGACGACGAAGAAGAGATACCTACGTTGCCGGTACTCCGTGGCGGGTGAAACAAAAAGAAGTGTTTTTAAATTATCCACATGCTTAATATGATGTCATTTAAACAAAACAAAAATTCATGGTTATCGTGACTCAAAGTTGAAACCCATATTGAGTGCAGATGTCCATGTAATACACATTGAACTATAAAAATATTATACAAATATGGACTTTTTAGCTGTTTAGAACAGAGATATAGTTGATACTCGTCGGTGAAAAAAAAATGTTTTAAATTATCCACATGCTTAATATAGTCATTTAAACAAACAAAATCATGTTATTATATTAACCCATATTACAATGTCCCTGTATACATGCTCATAAAAATTTACATTATACTTTTTAGCTTTGAACATGATGTTGTACATTAATATTCAGTACATACCTTTCACATTAAGGCAATCTTTTAATACCTATTGTATGCTCTCAACTATAATGTAATAATTGCCTTTATGATGCTAATCCTGTTTTAAATGAAAATATAAAGACTTATTTGACTCTTATGTACACCGGTCCCACTCAATGTTTTTTTTTCCAGACTAATAACAACAAACTTGGCGTGACGTCAATGTCAAAGTCTCGCGTCTTTTAGGGATTTCCAGAAAATCTATTTTTAGAACAAAACAGGTGAATATACTCTGAAAATCTATTTTTCGGGAAAAAACAGGGAATATACTCTGATATTGACCTGTTATTTTTTACAAAAGAATTGCTTGTTAGCCAATCAGGGAAAGGCATTTCAAAGCTATTTATAGATTATATAATAAATATGAATATCAGTCAAAAAATGAATATTCACATAATTAAGAAGACGTCTTATACAATGGTACACATAAAATATAAAAATGACAGAAGCAATAAAGATGATTTTACAAAATTTCCTATGTGAGTGCATATAATATCAAGTTATCCCTAGGACATGGCTGATTGGAAACCTAGATGATGGTTTAAACAAACGTTGCAAAAATCCGTTAAGTTATAACACATTTTGAATATACAAATTGTATTGTCAATGTCTGAGCCTTGTAACAAAATTTTTCATTTCATTTACAAAAATCACCATATGTACAATAACTTTTATCACAAGAAAAATAATGTCATTGTTATACGATACATTACTTACGTATCACTCCCCTTCTGCTTACAACATCTTAATCTGGTTTAACCATATTTGATCCTTGAATTATAATTTAAATAACCTTTGTATGATCCGCAACGTAAGTCTTTTTCAAATAGAAGATATGAAATTGGTAAAATGTACCTTATCAAAGAAAGTTTATAGCAGTTGCAGAGATATAATTCCGTGATATTTGACTAAAAATAAAGTATAAATATATGTACTGACGTCTGAAGTTTTACAAAATTAGTCTACTTTATATGATCTTGAATACTAGGTACATACATGTATTCGTATATGAATAAGCTATTCATTTTGTATTTATATTAGAATGACTTTGATTCGTAGAAGGAGAGTTGATTTCTATATTAGATATCAAATTGTATTTTGACAAAACAAATCATTTCATTTAAGCATTAAAGATAAATAACAACTATTTGGAGAGATTTTATTATTCATAGAAGTATTCAACGACATTCGCAAATAACCAGAATAACTCCGTTACGTGTTCAACTAACTCAGTAACCACGGTAACAGTTATCAATAAAATACGTGACAAGATATCAAACAAACAGTGACGCAGTTTCTACTGCGTGTACATATGAATGGATAACCAATCCCCATACATCAAACATAATATAAATCTAAAGGAATCTGAAAAATGTTTCACATACTTTTATACAAAAGAATTTACATAGTATACCTAAAATATTATGAATAAAGGAAAAAAAGTACATATCTGAATGAAAAGGAAATTCTCAAATGTTGTAAGACATCACATCTTTGGTAAAACATTACAAATGGTTTCTTGTTAAATTTTATTTGTTATCTTGTGAATAACTAAAAAAACCTGAACGACTTTTATTTATCATCAATCTTAACACTTTGATTTGATGAAAATAATCTTACAAAATGAATGACATTTTAATTAAATATAGTGGTAACAAAGAAAATGATCGTAAATATGCATAAAAGTCGAGAATTCTATGTATATAAGTCGAGAATAAGTGAAGCAAAATAAGCATACAATATATTGTAACAATAATACAATATGATACATCACAAACAATCAACAAATCAAAAACAAGATAGGCGAAATCATCAGCAAACATACAAACAATAATAACTTCCATATTAAGTAAAATACGGAAAGTCAAAATCAAACATTCACTGAAAAACAGTAAAAACACCTACGACAACAATAATATATTTTCATCTCATTTCCAAAATAAGAACCGTTAACTGTAAAAAGAATCACTTTTTCATTGACGTGCTGATAGTAGCAGCATTAGGCGGGACTATAAGGAATTGAAAAAAAATACAACATAGGTCAGATGTATGCCTTAAAAGTCACCTGTATTCAAAAGCTGAACAAAATTTACCGTACGGTTTACTCTAACGGACATCTTCTAACTAAAGCTAGGGTATAAGAAGGCTTCATTTTTGGAAATGAGGAAACTCTAAAAAATAATATAATATCATCCCTACTAGTTATTTTTTTCAAGAAACAAATAAAAGCGTTCAGCTAACAAATCTCACAAGAAAAATAATTGTTTCTACTTAAATTGTTTAAGGTACGTATTAACATGTTATTTTATATTTGTTTTACTATTTTCCTGCATAGAGAACCTCATGAAAAATTTCTTAGATTTACGTAAATGTATGGCTTTTTGAATATTCATATAATAAAACAGTTATTGCATGAAGATCTTGGTGAATATTTACGTTATTGGTATTGCTTATGTGATATTCACCGGGGCCGAAGTTAGGTCAATAGATTTCCTTATTCCTCTTATAAACATACACTTATTGTATTTCATACAAAGTTCAGAACTTCAAAAGTTTACTACACAACATTACTAGGGACTAGCATACAAAGGTCGTTACTTTAAACTAAAAAACATTGTCAGTGGAATATCTAAGGTGTGGATAATACTTCAAACGAAACTACAAATTAATTTCAGAATCACAATATTACAACGACACCAATTTCAACATACTCTTCAGCATTACTGGGATATATTTCAATAAGAAAAAAAATGCATAATGAATGAAAATAATGTTTAAAAGAAAAAAGTATCCTTTTTAAATCGCCTTTAGAGGTAAATTATATCACATGCTGCTCAGTGAGTTGTCTTCTTTTTATAAAGATTTTGAGTTAAATGTTCAGTAATTCACACCAGTGCATGTGGATATATCTAAAAAATCACTTCTGCTTCTTCAGCTCGGTTCCCGTTTTCTTTAGACTCTTGGCTTCCTCAAATGTTTTTATTTTTTCTGCTAATATACCTATCTCGAGCGGTATCCATTTCACCGTAACTCACCATCTTCCTGCATTGTCAATTCAGACTTCATATATGTGTCCCTTTTATTTTCGTATTTAATAATCTGGCATTTCTGTGATAGAAACAAATATTCTAAAGGCAACAGTTGTCTCCTAGCTGACAATCATCAACAAAAATAATAAAAGCATCATACAATTACTCTTTCGAATTGCCTTTATCTTTAAATATCTCTACTTAAATAACATTGAGTTTTGTTGTATTTGTAAAAATTTAACCTTCTTTCTCAGACCCAGGATATGTTCGAATGGAATGAAGCCAAAACTTCGGACATACTTTCATCTCAATATTGATAACTTTGTTGTAATCCTGAATCCTGCTTCTCCAATCTTCTTAGTATACTCTATCTATTTTGTCATGGAAATTACACATAAAAGCAATACGACAATCAATTGTTTTTAAATCGAAAGCTATGTATGTACATAGTTTCTTAATTATATTGGAAATGAACTTATGTACACTTATCACGAAAGCTCTTTACATCCATCTGATATTTATCACTTAGTGCCGATACATGTTTTAAAATCGAAATTACATCGCTGTTTCAACAACGCTTTCATCACTTTGTGTGTTGCTTCATTAAACATATCCAACATAAAATCACATGAGCTCAGTTTATAACACCGTTTCATTATCAGGAATCAATGTTGTGAGAAGTTGAATGAATAAGAGCTTTCATTCAGAAACTTACCTGACCTACATCATGTGACATGTGAGCATATATATTCAGACTGTATTTTCAAACCTATTTAGAAATTGCAACTTGCAAAAGTGAGTACATTCTTTAATTGTTTACTAATCATTAACTTTTTATCTTTTCAAAATTGCTTCTAAGGGTGAAATCTAATTACGCTCTATAATGTTTTTAATCATGTCCTTGTCGACATTTATGACTGGATTGTCTTCTATGCAGGTAACCAACTGGACCAATGTGGCATCGTCCTGTTTTGATTGTTCCCACATGCAGAGCATCCTGAAAATGCAGGTTGCAGTCTGTTCTTTATATTCTTCCTTAAGATGATCTATGTCAACGCGACGAACACCAAGAGCTGTACCAAGAAGTTCCCAGTTCTTCCCAATACACCCTGCTAACCTACCGAGTTCCAGTTCGGTTACTCGTCGATCTTCAATACGGTACAGTTCCGTTATTTTGCCTGGCGAGAACCATTCATCAATCGCAGATTTACATTCAACGGAATGGTCACCGAAATCTGGACAGCCAGCTTTTTCTGTGTTCCTCACCTTGTCTATATCGTATGTACCCTTGCTACCATCTCCGTCATGTGACCGATCATTACATGCCAAGTAATGTTTGTAACAGTTGCCATTGTACATACGATTCCAACGTTTTTGAAAATCATGTTTGATAAGGCTTTCAATGTATCTCCTGAAATAATCACAAACTTTGCTTTCCACTTTGATTTCTGGACACTGGTTTATAACGGTTAGCTGAATACCCTTTCCAGGCTTCAACTCAATTTTTCCAACATGTTGCAGGTCTAATCTAAAATGACCAATGTTTTGAAATACAAATACTCGTTTATCTATCACAACTGGGGACCACTTTCCTAAAGCACCTGCAGTTACTCTTTGGAACAGACTTGTCAGCAAAGCAGTATTCTCTATTTGTAAACCTAGTGATACAAGTGTTGCATTTTTACCATCTGTGAACATCTTTAATTCCTGTTGCTTACAACGGTGTTTCAAAAGGCTCGGAATCATGTACTTGTCTTGATACTTTTTGTTTTCTGCATCATCCATAATAAAAAGTTTAGACAATATCCTATGTCTTTGTAGGAACATCAACAAAACCTCTTTGTTTTTTAGAAAGTCTTTTCCTACATCTTTCTCCCACATAGCCTCTAGAAAATCATTTTCTATAATTGCAGTTTCATTCAAAAGTTTCCATTGAGGATGCAACTTTGCATCTTTTATACATGACTTTGACCCAATGACGCATCTGAATGCGTCAACTAAATATTGCGGGTTAACAACAATGTGGCCTTCAAGGTCTTCTTCGTCAAAGAAGATAAGAATACCCTTTAGATGCAGATATTTCAAAAATGTTTTCAATTCTTCTTTTTCAAGTAGATTCTCATTTTCTGTATTCAGCTTCTTGACGTCCTCAATTGTTATGATGTTTTTACTTTTTTCTGCTAATAAAGCTATCTCGAGCGGAATCCATTTCAATGGAACATGGTTTTCTTCAGCATGTTTCTCTCCTAGTTCAAAAATTTTACTCTTCAATTTTTGGACTTCCTCATCTGTCATATTTGTGTTAGAAACGGCATATTGTTCCCGCAACAAGTGACTCCTAGCTGAATCATAAACAAACAAATCCAAAACTTCTTCAAATTTCTTTTCTGAACTACCCTCAAATAGGTCTTTAAAAGTTCCTACTAATATAACAAATGGTTTTGACACATGTTCCGAAGTCCCACCTTCTTCTGACCCAGCATATGCATGAATAGAATCAAGCCAGAACTTTAGACAGTCCCCCATTGATGAATTTCTGTCCGGAAATTCCTTGTCTTTGATAGATTCTTTTAAGTCTTTTGTCAAATCAAACACCAAAAGATAAATAGCGTCCCTTGAATGAAATATCTGGTGTGTAGCGTAGTAAATGAACTGTCCGCCGAAATCCCAAATGTTGGCGGTTAATGTTTGATTCAAAGGCATATTCATTTTTTCTTTTAGAAGACTTGATTTTTTTTCTATAAAACTTGCTTCAATGTTTGCTTCACTGCTTGTATTTTCACCAGATGCAATTAAACCCGATATTGATTTAGAGGTTTCAGATTCGGCACTTTGAGGGTCATCTGTGACTGGCATTTTATCTGCTAACACGTCCGTGACTGATTCGTCTGTATTACTTTCAGAGGGCATGTTGTTTTGTCGTATATCTGGTTTATTTTCTGTGATTTTCGTAGTGCGAATAAACCCTTCAGCTAATTTTTCTAAGCAGTCGTTTTCATCAAATTCGGTTGGCGAGCTTTCCCATTCTTTATCTTTAATTTTACATTTTCGCACATGAACATCAATGCCATCTGTGCGTATAACGCCTTCCAAAGATTGATTCAAAAGCCTTCTCGTCAGACTAGTTTTGCCTTGTTCATAGTTACCAACAACATTTATTCTCACAAATCTGTCTTTCCCGGATCCTTTCTTCAAAGCTTCATTGAAAATGTAAGCGTCATTTGGATCAAGCAGAAAATCTGTGTCCTACAATAAAAAACAATGTCATAAAACACAAAAGTCGTTGTCTAGCGGGGAAATGCTTGCTTTTTCTTATTCTGAAGTCAAACACATCAGAGGAAGAATATAATAGTCAAGCTTCTCCTACATAAATAATGTTTCTAACAAAACAAATTCAAGTGTCATATTTGACTTTGATGGTCTTTTGAATTAATCATCGGGTCAGGTTTGTGATAAGTGCTCTTTTGCCCATGAATGATTAATACTACATTATTCAACATATCTGTTTTGTCATAGGAATTCTTTGTTGTGTGTCAAGGGTCAAATTAATGTACAGTCAATTTATACTAAAATTTTATAAATGTCTTGGCCCAAGGATTATTGTGACACGTATAAAGACAATACATTTATTCATTACAAGTTATTGCCAATAACAGCATAACAAGAGGGTCTTGGTGGCCTTTAATCACTAGATGCTTCAAATTAACAAGATTTCATTAATGAGGCATTTGTAATGACATTTTATTTTCTATTTTTAGCTCTAGTCGCCATTTTATTCAGCACACCAGTACACTTTTAACAAATGTAGTAACATACTGCCCAGACATCATTTTCATAGAGTTTTATCAAAATACGTCGGGCGGTTGAGAACAAAATGCCAAATAACATGTCATGTCACACATCTTTTTCTATCACTGACAGCCATCAACAGATCGGAAACATTTGAACAATTTCTATATAGGCCCATCTAAGGATCATTTCAGTATAATAATGGTTTTATCAAAATCTACTTTAACAGTAGGCAAAAAGATACGTTTAAAAGTTTTTGTATTTATTTTTTGCAACCCACCGGTGACGCATAATTACCACGCGGAGAATTCAATATATTTCAAACCACGGCAAATTGTTTTGATTTTTTTTCATTTACAGCAAATATTGAATATTGTACCATTATATGAGCCAGCAAGTAGTAGTATTTAGTTTGATAAAAGGTACCAAGACTCATTTTGAGAGATATATCCCAGAATTTGAACTCTCTTGAAAGTGATTTACGTCCTATCTATGGAGAAAACAGTGTTGATAAACTCACTTCTATTTTAAGTTATATTGTTCTGAGCTTTGGGATTAGTATTTAAAGAAGACTTAAATTGTAGACAGTGAGGTTTGCTTAAGTAAGACATGGTTTGAAAATTTATGTTCATATAAGGATGCGGTTTCTAAATATAAATTATCTTACTGTTCAGAAGATAGAGCGATTATGTTTAGAAAAGAAACAAATACAACAATCAATGTCAAAATGAAAGAATTCTTTTTACAATTCTCATTGTCGAAAAATGAACGATTTAAGGGGGAAAGAAAAAAAATAGGTAATATATTTCAGTCAATGATTTTAAATAATGACAATGAAGATTAAATAATTATTTAGGTGAGCCGATATATGACAGAAGCAAATTGAGACGTAAGATGAATGTATCACATATTTATTTAATTTTTATGGGTATTTTTACTGATTTTGCCGCGTAACGACATGCGCTCTCATTTATGATGCCACAAGACATAACACCACATTGATCTTTAAAAAAAAACTTTAACGAATAACGTTACAGATTTTGAATGTGCAGATATGAATGTGCTTCTCGTCAAAAAGCGCATTGGCGTGTATTTCTGACGATATTTCGACTAATTTATGTTATATTTTTTCATCCGCATTTAGCTACTGTGAACATTATATTTTATTATTTCAGTGTGGACTGAAAAGCATGTAATTAAGATATGTAATATTTTTGTTATCATATATGTTCATGACATAATTATGATAATGATTACAGAAGATATTGTTGTTATTATTATCATCTTTTATCTTGGTCGTCTGCAAGCGCTTGAGTTGAAGGTTAGATCACCAATTATTCATTTATTAATCTTTGAACTCCATATTTTGAGTTAACAGAATTCTTATAAAAAATAATGGTTTTGATTTTTTATATATCCAGTTCGTATAAAATAAATTCAGATTATACATTTACAAATTTACAAACATATCTTAGATTATTTTAATTGTAAGAATAAATCAGAAAGAAATCTTTCATAGAAAATAAGTAAAGTTAAACTGATTTAACATTAAGCTTAATAAGATTGTAAAAGTAGGAAGGCAACTGGTGCATGCGATAGTGTTTATAAATATGTTTTCATTTAACAAAAAAAAAGAAACGTTTCTACGTAGAACTTGTAAATGATATTTAATAGAATTCAGTCAGTAACGTGTGTATCATGATGCAAATATGCTCCACTTGCTGTTATGGACATCGATGTTGCTTTTCATCTCAACAATGAGTCTGAGTCCTTCTACACAAACGACAAAACCACTTTTTATCTTCATCAGTTATAAAACATACATCTTCGGCAATAAGTATTTAAGTTCGATCTTAATACTTTTCATATTTTTAGTATATTCTTCATTTCGGAGTAAGTTTATACAAATAATAAATGGATAAGGTGATAAAGGACATATGTCTTACACCTGTCTCTATTTTAAAGAAACTGGAAAGACGAGTATTGATATGAATTTAGGATTTAGCAGCATCTTTGTGAAAAGAGGCCAACCCAATTTAAAATATGATAAAGAAATTAAAATGTTTCATAAAGTTGTGGTCAGAACTATCATAAACTTTATTAAAATAAAACAATAATGTAGGCCTCTTTCATTTGAATTACTAGTATATTCAAAAGTTTCTTGTAAAAATTATCATCCCCACCCCTAAATTTATCTACCTTTAATAAAACATGTTTGCTCTGGATTAATAATGGTTGGAAGCTGGTTATCATTCTGTTTGCAATGACTTTTGACGCAATTTTGTAGTCTACATTTAGTTAAGAAATCGGACGCCAATTATTTAAAATAATTGATACCGTGATTTTGTCTTTGGTAGTAAAGTAATAATTCTTTGATTATGAAGTTCCGTGATATTTACGTTATCATGAGAATAGTTAAGAAATTGTTTTAGATTATTCCAAAATACTTTGTCAAAATAAACAGTTATACCGTCATTACCGAAAATCAATGACCCCTGGGATGACCACCAAAGAAACATTGCTGTAAAGTTTAGATGAAATTGACTTAGCGGTTTATGAAGAGATGTCGTTTAAAGAAAAAGTGACGGACGGACGACGGACGGATCGACGCCAGAAGAATTATGATCACAAAAGGTTACAATGTCACTTTGTGTTAGGTCAACTAAAACCTGCATATTGTAGTAAACACACATATAACAAAATCAATATCAACAACTCATTATAGTTGCAACACGACACGTGCGTCAAGTATGAATGGTCTCAGGGAGGTATATAGCCTAAATAAAGGGTTTAAAATCAAATCTTGATATTTCCCTTGTATGCTGAACTATCAAGCCAAACTGCCACATACATACGATGTTCCGTTTGGACAATCATGATCTTTTAATTCCGTTCTTACCCGCGATTTACGATAGTACGATGTTACGATCGTACGATGGTAAAAACGCGATGCCACAACGGTGTAAACGCGATAGTACGATGATTAAAACGCGATGGTACGATGGTGAAAACGGGATGTCACGACGGCGAAAACGCGATGGTACGATAATGAAAACGCGATGGCACGCGTTGCCTAGATTGTGAAAACGCGATGGTACGATGGTGAAAACACGATAGTACGATGGTGAAAACACGATGGTGCGATGGTAAAATCGCGAAGTCGCGATGGTCCGATGGTGAAAGCGCGATGTTAAATGATCGCCTTTCAGAAAGATGTCAGATTCTTAAATGGCAAAGTAAAAACACTAAATAACTAACTACTACCCATGTGAGTACATTGGTGAAGACGCGATGTTACCATGATGAAAACTTGATTCAACCATCGAGCAATGGCGTTTTCACCATCGTGGCATCGCGTTTTTACCATCGTTGCACCACATTTTCACCATCGTACCATCGTTTTTACACCATCGTACCATCGTGTTTTCACCATCGTACCACCGAGTTTTCATCCTCGTACCATTGCATTTTCACCACCGTACCATCGTGCATCGCGGGTAAGGACGAAATAAAAACATCACGACTGTCTAAGGGGAAACCTTTCATACCTGCTTTTCTAATTTTGTTTAAAGAACAAAAAACATCCTTATTTTCCTTATAATGCATGTGTTCAAAATCTAGACATTATTTTGTTACACTAAAAAGCACCACAAGTGTTGAATTTAATATGGGACATATCATATTATGTTATAATAATAATTTATTTCTTAATTCTAGTTTTGTCTTTACATATACACACATATTAAACAGAGATAAAACAGTATAAGTCAAATCATTACATTATTGGGATGTATTTTTTTAGAAGAATAATGCATTTATTTACAAAGAAGTATTTTGAATTACAGCCAACATTACATTATCCAATTTATCTGATATTGAAAGAAAAAAGTGAAAGTGAATCTTGAAGTCTTATTCTACATTTTGGCATAAAAACTGTACACGTAGGAGAGAAAAGCAAATTACATGCATTATTGAACAAAATCACGCATTCGCACATCCTTGTTGCACGCCTTTTAATATGCCTGACTTGGGATGCCTTGTTGTAAGTATAGCTTAGTTATGACAACGGCCCTGGTACTTTCATCATTAAAAACAACTGTCAAATGCTCTCCCACTACCATGCGAAAAAACATTTTTGTTACGTAAATCAAATAAAGAAACGCATAATTACCAAATCAGATGTATAATTTAATGCCAAAATAGCGCCAATGTATTGTTTCGTAGTTTAACATCTGCAGAAACCCCCGGACATATCAAATCCATACCTTTGATATTATGAATCACGGGTATTTGGGAAGTGTTTGAGCACGGACCATTACTGTTTTTGTTACAAAGCGAATGGAAATGTTACCTCCTTTACTGAAGTACACCTCAAGTTTTATTTAATTGTAACTGTTATGTGGGTACTATTGTAGCTTTTGTTACATTAAAATATTGAATCTGTTTGATGGGTCATCATACCAATCTTTTAAAGAGATATTTTCCTTGTCTGCATCTCATGTTGGGGTATGATGAAACAAAAAAATAAACAAAATTATGATTATTCATGAATATGAAAGGACTGTTGTATTTTTGTTTTAAAATCCCTGCAATATATGTTTTCAAGATGATTTCGTGTGTTAGAAAGTAATGGTAATCCCAAAAGTAATATACTATTACATGCAGAATTCATTTAGGCAAAGATTGATATATCATTCAGGTATGTTTGATTGAGTACCAAAACGTACGTATGATTGATTATCACGTCATTTTACCTAGCCGTGTGATAATTAAGTCGTCGCGATATAATCCCATGCGTGTACATTTGTTTCTAAGAAACAATTTACTTATCGATTATTTATTTAGTAGATTAAGATAGATAGATAGATAGATATAATTTATTGACGTATACATATTTGTACATAGTCACAATAAGAAACATGTAATACATAAATCATAAGTCATGGTACGATCATATTGAAAACAAACATTGTTAAACAAAAGTATATATGGAGAATGTTCTTAAATCCATATTTAAACAATACAAAGTTGGCATTACTCTTACTAAAAAAAAAAAATGCAAAAATGACTTTCATATATTTAATATGTAGTGAATCAACGATTAAAATTACATGATAAATACCATACTGTCGCTTTTTAATGAGCAAAATTATCATGCGCATACTGGTAAAAATAGTCTTTAAATGGTAATATTAATAAGGTCATATCGACGCTTAGTAGCAAAGATGATGTATTTAGCAAGTCCAATTAATTCGGATTTATTTTTTGACTTCAAAAGCTGCAAAAATTTAAACATACTCGGCCTTCTGTAAAAATATGGCTTAATGAACTCCCTACGTAATGCAGTATAACAATTGCAAATGATAATAAAATGAAATTCATCCTCAATTTCTTGAAGATTACATAATTCATATTTTCTTTCAGAACGTGGATTTCTATTAGGACCATACCTCTCTGCCTCTATCTTTAATTTATGAGAAGATAATCTAATACGAGATAAATTTTGTCTGTAGGATTTAATGAATAAATTATCAAGATAAAATGCAGGTTCAAATTTGTCAATCAAATGTACATACAAATTAGACAAAAGTGGACTAGATTGAATGTCTGCATTTACCTTTTGTATAAAACAATCAACTAATCTACGTTTGAATATTTCAACAAACTCTTTTGGGCTGTATTGCAATGGGTTGAGCCATACATCTGTGAATCCATATTCATTTAAAATAGAATGAACCTTAGCTGCCCAGGAGTTATATCCATTATCATGAAGACTTATTGATGAATAAAAAGCAGACTTTAAGATATTATTATTTGAATGAAGAATATGTAACCAGAATCTTATTATTTGAACATATCTTTGAACATAAAGAGGATATCGGCCTAACTCCGAATAAACTGCTGCAGTACATGTACTGTGTTTTACGCCTAACAATGACTTGCAGAATTTCAAGTGAATCCTTTCTATATCCTTAGATTTTGTAAAACCCCATATTGCACAAGAATAATTTAGTGTTGAGGAAACAAACGCATCAAAGAGTTGGAGTGAAACGGAAGGGGTCACATCATATTTGTTAATATTACGAAGTAAAACATTTTGGGCTTTCATAGCTTTTCCTATAGCATACTGATTATGAAGTTGAAAAGACCCCGTATAATTAAAGACTACACCCCAAATATTTGAAGTTATCAACAGTCTCTAATAATGTATTATCGTGTGACAATTTTACATTTTCTCTGATGGTTCCCCTCTTCCTAAAAACCATTGTTTTAGTTTTATCTGTGTTGACCTCTAGGCCCCATTTATCACAATAAAGCTTTAAATTATTTAGATTCGATTGCAATTCTTCAATTGACTTTCCAAATATGACCATATCGTCGGCAAAAAGTAAAATAATCATACATATATCATAAAAAGTGAAACCCTTATCGTTATTACTATCATCATTCCTTAAGTATTGTTCCAGATCTTCCAGAAATAAAGCAAACAAAATCGGTGAATTATTTTGGCCCTGTCTTAGACCAATAGAAATATCAAAAAAGTCTGACAAAGTATTACAGTGCTTAACACAGGAAGACACCGAAGAGTACATATCTCTAAATATCCTGATCAATTTACCATCTAGTCCGAGATTAAAAAGTTTATACCAAAGAGCATTACGATAGATTGAAACGAAGGCTTTTTTAATGTCAATAAAACAACAATAAAGACGTAAATTTTGGGATAGTATTCGTTCCACTAAAGAGTGCAAAACAAAAATTGCATCAACGGTGCTTACACCTGAACGAAAACCGAATTGTGCGTCAGACTGTATATTGTTATCACGCGCCCAATTTTCAACCCGTTTTGTTAATACCTTTGTAAATAATTTACCAAAATTGCTAATTAATGTTATTCCTCTATAATTATTAGGTACCCTCTTATTTCCCTTTTTATATAATGGTACAATGTAACCATAAGACCATACTTTTGGGAAATGACCGGAATTAAATATAGTGTTAAAACAGTCAGTGATATGACCGATAAGTATGTCGGACGTCTCAATGAAAAACTCATTTAATAAATTATCGGCAGGACATGGTGCCTTATTTCGCTTAAGATCTTTAATTGCCATTAGTATTTCATTAGACGTAATAGGCGTATTCAGGCATTCAAAAGATGGATTATTTATATTAAAGTCTGTTTCAGAGATAAAACTTTCTACATCTTCTATACGTGTAGATCTTATATCATTGAACAAGCTAGAAAAATATTCACGAAATTCTTCAGGTTTTACATCGTTTGAACAATTTTCAAGTTTTGGCTTAAAATGATTCCAAAATTGCTTTGGTTTTGATTTACGAAGTTCGCATAATTCGCGCGACTTTTTAGTCTTAAACTCTCTTTTTTTCTTGCGCATTAAAAGTTTATAAGAACGTTTACGCTCAAAAAGTAATTGTCTGTTATCTATTGATTTGTTTCCATTAAATGAATTAAGCGCTAAAATATACAGTTTCTTTGATTCTACACACTCGCGATCAAACCACTCTTTATTACATGATGTATCATGCATATTGCATGATATCCGCGAATGTTTAAAGTACGGTTCGGCCACTTCTTCAATCAACGAGGAAAAACCATCAACTAAATTATCAATAGAAAGGCTCTCCGATGTACCGTTACTAAGTAGAAGTGCATTAAACTCGGGAAGCTTTGAAATGATATCACGTCTAAAGTTTATCTTGTGATCATCTGACCATTTATAAAATGTATACTCCGAGGTATTTTCATAATCATTTATATTTTGACTACTTATCAAAGAATTAATATCAATTTCAAAGAAGAGTGGTGCATGGTCACTGTATTCGTTAAACGGTAACAGTTGAAATGTATTAATCCGCTTAAAATCTTTATCATTCAAAACCAAATAGTCAATTGTACTACATGATCGTTGGTTAAAAAATGTGAACGAACTGGTATCACCAATTCTACCGTTAGCTATTCGCAATGATGTGGACTTACAAAAATCAAGCATACGAAACCCCCGAGCATTGCATACATTATCTTCTGAGGCCCGTCCTTGAGCAATATCAGGCGTATAAAAATCAAAATCTAGCTGATCATTACAAACATAAAAGGAAATAAAATCATTATGGCTACCAACTCGTGAGTTCCAATCCCCAGCAATCATTACTGTTCCTAGCGTTTCAAAATATGATACATCATCAAATAATAAATCAAACAAATCATCATTAATTATACCAGCAATAGGGGACTCGTCTGACCAAAGGTAAACTCCACACAAATAAATATCAGTATCAAGTGAAAAATAAGAGTGATCAATTTTTAGCCAAACAATTGTGTCATGAGTATTTTTGACAACAGATATACCATTAGTGTAGTTTTCCTTTATATAAATAACTATGCCACCACTATTTCTTCTAGCTCTTCTATGCCTGAACTTTCTATAATAATTATAACAATAGTAACCGTCAATATCTAAAACAGAGTCTTTAGTAGTCCATGATTCAGAAAGAATAATTATGTCATAACTTTTGATTATTTCAACAAAATTTTGATCAGTTAATTTGTCACTCGATAGCCCATTACAATTCCACACAATAATTTTAAGTTCATTCTCCGAAACACGTTATCTCTGCTGGGGCTTCCCGTCAATATATAAGGTGTCGTATGCGAGCCAAGCCCGCTTACCCTCGTCACGTGCAGCTTTAAGTTGGGGGATCAACTTTCGCCTTTTTTCAGCTATTTCAGGAGGGAACTGCTCTTTAATGAAAAAGTTAGTATTTTTCAAGCAGAACCCTTGCTTTCGCACTTGTTCCCTGTCCTTGAAATTAGCAAATTTGCAAACGATAATTCGATTACGGCGTTTGCTTGGATCTGATTCTTGATATCCGGTTCTATGAGCACGCTCAATAACTATGTTATCGACTATTTGTTGAGCAATTTTCAGCTTTTCTACCATAAAGTTGCGCACTTTCGGTTCGATATCCGGCTGTCGTTCGTTGATTGGCTCCTCAATCCCACCAAATATAAGGTTATTACGCATGCTCTGCGATTTTAGGTACGTAAGTTCGTCTTGTATGCCAGTAGCTTGCCTTGTTAAATGCTCAATTTCAGACCTTTGAGATACGTCATTGAATTCAATATTGTCGATTCTACTTTCACATGTATTGACACGATCTGCAAATTGCTTGCTAAAGTCATCAAGCTTACACCATATTTTGTTAACTTCATGTTCAAAATTGTCAACCTTTTTTTCTAGTACACTCAGCGTGTCAAGTTTATTTTCCATATTGGTCAACCTATCAGAGATAGATTTTAACATTCTGAACAAATCAGTATTGGTCGGAGCATCATCTACGGTCGCTGTGTTAGTAGCCATTATTACTGATTTATCTGATGTATCATCAAAAACAGATGTATCCTCATATAGAATAGAATTAGCTTCACTAAGAATGTTACTAACAGATACTATACTGTCATTCTGATCAGGCCCACTTTCCGGGCCTCTTACAACTTTGCACTTACTTTTGTTCAAATTTTCTTCTTCATCAGTACTGCTCCCTTTTTTGCGTTTGCTCACTTTTTTATTCCTTTTTGACATTTCTTATACATAGTATAATATATAACTCTTCAAACTATTAAACTATTTTCCAAAATATATAGTCCACAATAGTCAAAAATCCAATTTTTATCATAAATATATCAGAGCCGATAAAAACGCGACCAATTCAAATCACGTGACCATGACCGATTAAGTGTTAATGATAATATCATAGTTTATATATTCATAACCATCATTGATGTTATACCATTACTTTTTTACTTTTAAGCGCTTGTAAATGTACGCTAATTGTAAGGGGAAGTGACACTTCCATGCACCACAGTGTATACAATCAAGACCAGCACAATTATGCATCAAAGCTGTCAATTTTAATTACTTTAGAACTATTATTATTACTATTATTATTATTATCATCATTATTATTATTATTATCGTTTTTATTTTTATTTTTATTCAACTGAATACATGTAGCTTGGGCGAAATTTAACATAGATAAAGTAAGAATATCATCATCAATTTTATGATAATCCTGATAAAACATTAAAGAGCTTTCTACAAGAAAAAATAAACATTTATCAGAAGTGTTGACAGTTCTGAGAATTTTTTAGTTATTCGGAAGTTAGATACATATTCGTTATTTATCTATCTAAGAGAATAAATATCTAGTAAGTCTGATAAATGTATGTTGTTTATCGTGTAAACACAGAAACTAAGTAGTTAGTAATATTGTCAACGCCATAATTATATAGTTAACTGTTAGCAGAAATATGCCACCATAGTCAAGTCATATTTAATTTTCAACATGTTTTTCTTTATTTGTATCGTAATATCAAAATATAAATGCAATCTCAAAGGTCATATCAAAATTATTGAACATATGTCGGTCGTGTCATTTAATGTCTAAGTATGTATCTGATCTATATAGAAAAGAAAGACGACGACTATGATTGTCCTGGATCGCTCGCTTGAGAACGGTGCTGGAAAGATCGCAACTTTTATTTTGGATGTTAAACTCGGTACTGAAGAAATAATAGGTTTGTCATTTTTTACCCAAGTTTCCATGCTCTTTGTGTTGTAATTTCATAGCATAGACTTGTTATAAATGTATTGTTCTATTATACAGTGTTTTTAAAATATGTGAACCATACGGCAGGGAAATATTTAGCCATAGTGGCATGATTTATCAAACATTTTAGGGAACCATAATGATTATACATGACAGATATCTAATTTGTCTAAATTGTAGCCAATTTCATATCTATTAAATCAATAAACTTTAAAGGTTTAGATATTTTATTCGTTAATATCAAGTTTTTTGCTATATTTGAAGAAGACATCAAGACAAGCTTTTTTAATTGGCCGAACGGTTGACGAGGAGAAGGACATTCACAGAGTGCAACCGAAATGGGACTAGTGGCGATTTTTAAAAAAAAATGTTGTTTATTTATTTAATTTTTTTGCATAACAAATGGACATCCACCCCTTTATTTTTTGTTCCGGAACTATTTTGTTACATTGTGTTCTATTTACAATTAATTGATGTTCAGACAGACATCTAGGCAGATGGACAGCCTCAAAGCAGTATAAAATTCTTAAAACTGCCGTGATTATAATCATTATTAAACGGTTTTTCAGTCAATGAACAGCAAATTCTGGACTCTTTTTCCTTTGCAAAATATAAGAAACAGAACACAATCCCCTTACCTTTTTGTCCTCGAAATGTTCTATTTCTAAAGACTGTCCTAATTCAAGACTAAACTCGTCTAGGATATCTTGGATTAAAACAAAAGTAATGTTCTTTGGAGAAGACATTCCAACCAGAATCCCAATACAGCTCAAAATGTTGTTATCTTCTACAAGAAATACAGCTGACCCAGACGCGCCGACTGGACTTTCGGGACTGTCGGTATCAAGCGTAATAGTTTTCTCAGAATTAAGGTATCCAGTCAATAACCTTCCATTAGGACAATGAACTACAATTTTTCTGTTAATGTATGTCTCGGGATTTAGTTTTCTCAGATCACTTGTGCCCCTCATTTTGTATGGAAACTTTAATCCTGTAACAATTATATAATTTTTAATTTTGAAAGTACTGACTTTCATAACAAGATAGCCATGATTGCCCTGAAATCGCTCACCTGTATATAGGCCCTTGGGGCAAGGCCAATTTTATACAAGGGGCTTTTATTTGAACAAACTTTATAGACATCCATTAGAAGATGTTTCATGATAAATATCTAAGCTCTAGCTGTTTGGGATTTTTATAAGAAGATTTTTTCAAGTATTTTCTACACATATATAGGGTAAAACAATGACCCCCCCCCTCCAGGACAGGCCAATTTTGATCCAAGGGCTTACATTTGAACAAACTTGGTAGACACACATTTGAAGATATTTCATGCTTAGTATCTAAACTCTAGCTCTTTGGGTTTTTATAAGCAGATTTTTTAAGTTTTTACTATATACATAAAGTGAAAAACAATGACACCTGGGGCGGGGCAAATTTTTACCCAATGGCTTTTGGAATTTTGCTTGGAATTAAATTCTTTGAACAATTTTCAAAGTTGACTACCAAAAAAACATTCCTGTGAAGTTTGGATGAAATTGGCTTAGCGATTTATGAGGAAATGTTGTTTAAAGTAAAGGTTTACAGCGGACGGACGCCAGACGATAAGCGATCACAAAAGCTCAACATGTCACTTTGTAACAGGTCAACTAAGGAGTAATTAGTTTGTTATAAGCACATGAAAATTATCTTGTTCTTCATACTTATCAACTATCTTGCTCTTTGTTAAGACTGAGTCCACAACTACCTATATTAGTGCAACCTCTGAAACTACAAATGAATAAATATTTGTCATAGTTGTCTATAGCGTTGTTGTTTTTTCTTTTTTTTTCTTTTTTTTTTTGAAAACTTCCAGTCACAGGTTCAAAAACTAGCAAAGGTGGTTTTTTCTTGAAGCATTTTCATCTTTCTATAAGAAACAAAAATAATTTGTAAGATGTCTTTCAACAACAAACTAAGACTAATGTTTACCTGCTCGGGACAGATCATCGCTATCTACGTCGATAAATGTGCAATGTTTTGGTATAAACTCATCAGATACTTTCACAAGGGCTGTATCTAATTCCTTTCCAGTTGTTAAAACCTCTCCACATATATCTTGTTTTTGATCTTCTGTGTCAGGATAATAAACAACTTTCAATCCATTTATTTCAGATCCTGGGAAAAGGTGCCCAGCTGTTAAAAAGCATATCTCTCCTTGGTCTAGTAAACGGACAAAAGGTCCCACACAACCAAATCTTCCAAGCTCGCTTCCAACGTAACCACCAATTTTGAGGACTGTTTTTAAATGCTCTGAAACTAAATTCAAGAATAGTATTATTAAGACGTAGTTCTTATAATTCTACAGATGAAATGAAACAGATTCCAATGGTGCGAAAGTTTGGAATTCGATGCCATTTAATATCTTTTTTATTTAATTTTACCCATGTGATAGGGTGCTATATCAGTCAAATATATTTCATTTTTTTTTTTAAATAAACATGAAATATAAATATGAAAGTGGGCGGAGTCAAAACTCATTTATTTTTAGGGACTTCTTTCGCCATTTGTTTGAAAAATCTGAAAAATACAAAACAACTTTTTGTTGAATTTTGTATTGAAATCTAAATGATAGAAAATAGTCTTAGAAAATAAATCCGAACACCAATATATTTAATTCAGTCATTAACGCTGTACACACGTTTAAAGAGTTGTGTACGTGAGGTCACAATGTAGCGCCAAACATCGCGTGCAAAACTGCGCGCTGTACAATTGCAGTTGTGTAGCAAGTAAGGGGGGTTCGTTACCAATTTTCTTTAATAATAAAACTAAAAAACAAGTTTATTTTTTTCGTTTTTCGTGAAATACGGTATATATTTTCACTCAACATGATAAAATGCCACATATTTTCACTCGCCGTCGCATAATTTCACTCATTCTCTATATCTTAGTAAAAATAAATATAAATGAAGATCAATAAAGATTTTCTTTTTTATATATATCAGATTTGTCGTAACTGTGTCATTATGATATGATACCTATTATCCAATTTTTTTTGTTAAATTGTAAGAATTGAATATTGTATGAAATATATTTCCTTTTGAAAAGGAGAGTTTGTCAAATCACTTATCACTCAAACTGTTTGAAGTTGTTCAAATTGACTTAATGTAATAGTTGTTGTTGTTTCTTTTTTAATTGTGAGGAAGGCCACATTTTGAATTGAAATATGCTATTTGTATTTTGTACGATGCTACATCTTATTTCGTGAATTTTAAATTTAAGATATTATTCTTTATTCGTAATAATAATAATTATGATGAAAACCATATTATCATTATATCCATTATTACTTTTATTGAATCTGTTCACCGGCGAATAACATTACACCAAATATGGATGAATAAACAACTTGACAAGCTGCAACTTTTAAGCAGCAAATATGATTCAACAATATGCAAAATAGATAAAATAAGAACCCCTATAAAGAAAGTTAAAAAACAAATTGAAAATGCTGGCGGCTCAGTTTGAGTGAGCCTGTTCATGGACGGTAAAATCTTCTTTTTTTCAAATTTCTTTAATTAGTATTCACATGCACTTGAATAGTGAAACAAATTTGGCAAACAAGTAAAAGAACAACAAATTGCACACAATGAAGTTGGTCCCGAAATTAATATTAGTCAAAGAAAGATAGAAAGAAAGGAAAAAATGTACAGAATGGCATGTAAAGTCCATATCTAAAGCAAAAACTTTTGAGTAAGCTATGAGCCTGCACTCAGAAAGCATTTAGTTTACTTAGTATTTAGATACTTTTGTGTACCGTTTTAGGTGTCAAGTTGAACAACAACAAGAAGAATTCAATTCAGTAATTATTAATAAACACCTTTTACATGTATGGTGCTGATTTTATACAACTTTTCTTGTCCCTTTGCATAAGGCAAAGGCGATATCAAAATAGTAACCGCCCGTGCATCCACGCGTCTGTCCAAATTTTGTCAAAAACATAATTCCCAAAATAACTTAAGTGAACTATTTTAACTTTATACACTGACAGAGTGAAGAAAGTACACTAAGCAAAACCTGCTTAATCTAATGTTATTCTCAGTTATCAGATTGTCTTGAAAATCTTTGTCCGAAGCATAACTCGTAAATTACTTGAGTAATTTTCTTCACACTTATTACACTGACAGAGCACATAAATAATGAAAGGGCTGCAAGCTCTGTGGTATTTTCTGATCTTTGCAATCTAAATCGTACTGTATATCTGTATGTATTTTCCTGTTATAAGTGTACTTTTATATACTATAATTCACCTTGCAGGGCACCGAGATGCAGCGACTGCGTTTAATTTTTTACTATAACAGTTTGATACATATGGAATTTTGCATGACTAGAGTTGCATCAAAAAGCATTTATGTTCATTTTT
Source organism: Ruditapes philippinarum (assembly GCF_026571515.1). Lineage (NCBI taxonomy): Eukaryota > Metazoa > Mollusca > Bivalvia > Venerida > Veneridae > Ruditapes > Ruditapes philippinarum. The sequence goes on from NW_026857670.1 coordinate 26,225, forward strand.
AGGACAACCGCACTTCATTCTTTTATCCTTGCATATCGTGGCTACTTCCTTAAAAAAGACACTTAAAAAGTTGCCTCGACTGGGATTTGAACCCCAGACCTCTCACACCCTAAACGAGCGCGTTACCCCTGCACCCAGAGAAGTTTAACGAAGACAGTCTGAATATAATCAAATAATTCAAATTTTAGAATATCCATGCAGGATTTGTAATCCTTATTAATTTCAAGGATACTTTTTTCACGATATACCTGTTGTTTAACACTAATGTAAACAATTTAGCGAAAATCTTCTCGCCAAAACAGTCTGACATGTATATATTCCACTACTCGACAGTCAGATTTACAGTTTTTTTAGTGTAATACGCATTGAGGTATTCGGTAATCGACATTGCTAAAAATAGCATTTTCATTGATTAAAATCATATTCATCGGCGTGAATTTATTGACAATTCTATAAGCCAACGCTACTTTTAAACATTGAATGCGTTGAAATTTTTTGATACTTGTAACAAAAAAAAAAACATTTCTTTCTTTTACATCGCTAGTTTTAAGCTGCTTTTAGAAATACTTGTTGTTAGGTTTCTCGTGAAACTTTTGTGTCTGAGATTGAATATTATGTTAGCATTGTGTTTCCTGATCTCCGATCAGAAAAAACAAAAATTGCAGTGTACCTTGCTAACATTTAAGTTTTTCTTCTTCGTGAATTCCGAATGTTGAAAACGTGAGTTCACGAAGTTAAAATTGTGACTCATGAAGACGAAATCGGGAATTCATAAAGTAGAAATTGCCCTACCGGTCTTTCGTCCTTAAGAGATTTTCTTTAAACCTTATACACTGTGCTGTGTAATACAACTTTAAGTATGTTTATAGATTAAAAAACAAATATGTAGTTCAATGTTACAGTATAAAAATTATCTATTTATGTTCTTAATGCGTAAAAAACATTCACATTTGAGATGTAGTTACTATGTTTATAAGATTTATTCTATATAACGGTAATCTTTATGAATTTACTATCACATTTTATCATTATAGATGAAATATAATTTATTTAGGTAACTGGTTATTAAAACATACAGAGGTTACCGGCGTATTTAGCCTTATTTAAAGGAAGACTTTACTTTTACTAGGACAGTACGATTTTGGCCGTATTAAAAATGAAAGCCCATATTCCCTAGTTTTATATTCATTTTCTTATTTAAGTTCTAATAAGATCAAATTGTTTAAGTTTTATTCTGAAGAACGTTTAATATTACTTATTGAAATCGATTATTAATATTGTGTGATAAATAGATACACATATTAAATTCTGATATAAAAACAAGATTCGAGTTGACTTTACGACACTCTAATGTTATTCTTGTTTGAGTTTCCGTTTAGAAAGTGGTGATTACACTACAACTGCTATAACGCTTAGTAAGGACGACTAGTGTGCAAATGGCAATAACACTTCCTTATCTATATTCATAGTTATTTCCCTTTATCAAATAAACCTAGAGTATTACTCTAAAAGTATTTGAGTGACTTTGTTAAAACTGAATAAACTGACATAAATTAAATACAACTAGAAGGGTTTTTGTTGCAAAAACATATGTCTCCCAAAACTATGTATTGTCACTCATGTGAAGTTTCATTGAAATCCCACTATAAAAAAATGGTTTGCTAGTAAAATTGCCTTTTTGACACCAACTAGTCAAAAGCAAAAGTATGTGACAAAAATGCTAATAATTAAAGGTGGCATCTCATTTTCCGATGTTACTGTACTGTGCAGTAGTTCACATATGCAAAATGTAAATTATTTTTTATGATTAATATTACAGGACACAAACTTTTTACATAAGTAAAATGTCGCCGAGTTTTTACATTATTTTCCAAGTGAGTTGTTTTGTCTTCGTTCTTTTCTGTCATTAAAAGAATGAATTAAAAGCGGAACGCAATATTAAAGTAATATTTTATTTATTAACACAATGCGTTATTATCGTACAACTTTGCGGCATTATAGAGGTCAGTTATTATTTTTTGAAGTAAATCCAAGTTTGAATATAGCAATCAATTCTACATAACACAAAATATCAGTCTCAGACGTGAGGTACACATATTACTGATTTGGCATACCATATGGGATTTTTATCATATTTGAATATTGGAAAATGCCGCTTTTATCATTTTCATACAAGAATTGATAAAACCTTCTTGTTAAAAACCTAATTAGCTTCAATTTTATTATTCTATGTTTGCTAATTGATCATCTATGTCCCTAATTAATGAGAATAATGACCCTTTGTCAAAACCGACAGCACATTGTTAACAGCAGCGACAACATATTTCCTCACCAAATTTAACTTTCATTTTCTCAAAGCACCAAACGTTACATGTGCAATAAAGATCTACCATGACCCCTTGTTAGAATTTTACTGCAATAAGATTTCTTTTCAACTATTTTAGCAAGTTTACAGTTTTTTGCATTTAAAAGCTGTGGTGAAAAAGTGGTGATATTTATAATTTGAATGTTTTCTTTGCTGCCTAAACTCTAATTTCAAAGTGTGTTATGTACCAAACCTTTACCCCACAGCTGTGGGTTCGAATCCTGTCAGGGACGAAAAAGCTATTCAGCTAGCTTACAGAACGTTAGTGGTTCTACGTTCTACTCAGTGCCCGTCCGTGCCTGAAATAATGTTCAGTAGGGCACCTAAGGTCTTCCTCCACCAGCAAAGCTGGAACCTCGCTACATGACATATACTGTGTTGGTGTGACCTAAACCCAAATCAAACAAACAAAGAAATATATCCAACCTACTTAGTTACCTAAAACAGCGGGAAATATATGTAGGACTCGTCAAAGAAAGCGGACATGTTTGACTTAGTTACCATATTTACAGATAGAATAAGCAAGACATATTACAACTTGCATTCATTGCAAAGAAAATGCAAATTAAATATCTTAACATAGAGTAATGGGGTTGACTTGAAACATTTTTCTCCATGTAGTCAGTTATTACCTTTTACAATTCTTGCATAATATTTTCAAAATATACTGACTGTTGTTACAAATAATAGATTAAAGTCTTTCAAGTAGATTAAAATAACAAAAATTACAATTGAAAAAAAAAATAAAGATTAACAAGAGCACCGCTAGGCGGAGCATTATATGCCTGAAAGTGTGTTTTTTTTTAAGTAAGGATAAAGCATTTGTAAGACATGGGAATTTGCTGTTCATCATATAAAATTTTACAGCTGTAGGTCGATTAATACTTAAGTTATTAATAATGACCTTGGAACTATAATTATGCTCTAGAAACTGTTTTCAGTATTAAGGTAAAAGTGACTTTAACCTTTGACCTTGTGACCCCAAAATCAATAGGGGTCTTCTACCCAATATGGAAAATCATCCAATGAAGTTTGAACATTGTGGGCCAAATGGAACTTACATTATGCTCCGGAAACTGTTTTTGGTTTTAAGGTAATTGTGACCTTGACCTTTTGACCCTAAAATCAATAGGGGTCTTCTACCCAATATGGACAATCATCCTATGATGTTTGAACACTGTGGGTCAAATGTAACTTAAGTTATGCTCCGGAAACTGTTTCCAGTATCAAGGTAATAGTGACCTTGACCTTTGACCTTGTGACCACAAAATCAATAGGGGTCTTCTACCCAATATGGGCAATCATCCTATGAAGTTTGAACATTGTGGGTGTAATGGAACTTAAGTTATGCTCCGGAAACTGTTTTCAGTTTAACCTTTGACATTTTGACCCCAAAATCAATAGGGGTCTTCTACGCATTATGGACAATCATCCTATGAAGTTTGAACATTTTGGGTCAATTGGAACTTAAGTTATGCTCCGGAAATTGATTTCAGTATTAAGGTAATAGTGACCTTGACCTTTGACCTTGTGGCCCCAAAATCAATAGGGGTCTTCTACCCAATATGGACAATCATTCTATGAAGTTTGAACATTGTGGGTCGAATGGAACTTAAGTTGTGCTCCGGAAACTGTTTTCAGTTTTAAGGTCATAGTGACCTTGACCTTTGACCCCAAAATCAATAGAGGTCTTTTACCCAATATGGACAATCATCCTATGAAGTTTGAACATTGTGGGCTAAATGGAACTTAAGTTATGCTCCGGAAACCAAATTGCTAACGGACGGACGGACGTACGGACGGACGGACGTTCTAACAGAAGAGTAATTATGTGGCTACTCCATTGTTCTCTCTATTGTTCTTTTTAGCCACACAAAAGAAAATAGCCACATAAAAGCATTACGGAATGAATGACATCAAAGAGAAAGAACAGTTACCTATTGTCCCTCTAGCCACATAATTACTGTCCTGTGAGTGCGGACAGACAGACAGACGGACGCCAGGGGGTATAACATAATATGCCCTTTCGGGCATATAAAAAAAGAATGTAACTTACTACGTACATTTGTTACGTAAATGATTGTTTCTTATAGTGTAAACCATAGTATATCTGTTAATTGTTAATTGAATATAAACATGGGAAAATATTCCGGACATCTTTGAAAATTAGAATTTTGTCTTTTTTGAATTCTATGTCTGTTACATTGAAAATAGGTACTGCAATTGTATGTGTCACGTGCATTTGTTACAAAAATCCATGCAAATAATGAATGTATTTGTTTGTACTGCCTAAGATTAAAGTAATAGAAAGTAATTTGTAATTTTCATATAATTGGCGGCGATTCTGGACGCCATCTTGGATTTCTCTGTTCGGCACCATTTACGCCAATTTATGCAGGCAGTTCGGAAACGGCAAATATATTGAAACATTTTGGTATATGGCACATCTTGTTAAAAAACGGGTCTGGTGGTCTCCGAGAGGCTTGATTGTCACCCTACCATAACTCGTTCCGAAGAAAGAATACCATGCAAGTTATTATCATACCAAATATGAAAAACGTCAGTCCAACAAGTTACATTAAAAACCCTATTATGCATAACAAAGCGACAGCGGACAATGTGTATCTTCAAAGTTTTCTTGTAGGAATGAGTACATGGACTTAAAACTATATGTGTGAGGTAGGGACCTTCACCTCTAAGTGTGACCTTGACCTTGACCTTTAAGTTAGTGACATGGTCCTCAAACGCGACACGTCGTTTTGATGTGGCGCAAACTTGTGTTAAATTATTTTAAAATCCGTCAATGCATGGCAAAGTTACAGTCCGAAAACGAATATGTACCTTCAAACTCTTCTTGTGAGAAATAGTACCTTAAACTATGAATATGACTTTGACCTTGAGGTAGGGACATCGGTCTTTAAGGCGACAGGGCGACTTGATGTGGTAGAAATATATGCTAGGTTATATAGAAATCCTTTCATGCATGACTAAATTAATGTAAAGGAAGAAAGAGGACTTATTATTGTCTTTACACTAATGCTCACCATTTGTATATACGGGATGTGTATTTGATTTTTTCATCATTTCTTGCTATAAACATTTGTACAATGTTTAATGCTGAATAAAATCTATTGTCATTGTCATTGTCAAATATATTTCAAAATGAGAAAATTAAAACAGCGGCATAAACAACAATATAAATCTGAAACAATTTAAGTATGTGGTTGCAACAATATAAACGTTACTTTCAACAACAGCAATACAATACACCCGTCAAACTATATTTATTGTTTTAAAAAATATGTACCAAAAATCAAGCCTAGGATGAGCGAAAGTCATACCAACATTATTTATTTAAATAAAAAGAACATGCGAAGTAACGATGTTTTTCTAATCTTTAATTCACAATGGATACATAAAAAATCCTAGTACCGTTAAACAGAAGCCGATAACGATCCTTGGTACTGAAATTATACAATAACTGTAGTTAGTGTTTGAAAATTATTTTTTGTCCAATGAGATGGCAGTATTTTTCAAATTTTGAAATAATTTATTAAGTAAATGAGCTTTAAACAACCAGTGCTACTAACCAGGTAAATCGAATGAACTGACGCTATTCCGCATGTGTGCCTTGGAGGCGGAGCTACATGTACAGGGATATTGGTTTTGTGATTACATTCGTGCGATGCACAAGAGAACAGCTGTTAGTTTAGACGCTCGTCGTTGTAGACAATAAATTATTTTCATAGAAATACATAGGATAAAAGAGAAAATAGCCGCGAAAACAAACATATTTATTAATTACCTTTTCTCTCCAGAAACAAAAATTGTATGTAATAGATGGTGAACAGTTTTTTTACTCCGAGTTTTCAATCTGAACGTTTTAACTGAAAACATTACTGGTTTCCTAACATTTTGTTTTCTATGCAATACAGCAGTTAAAAAAGTACAGCGATTAATATGTTTGAAGTTTTGCATGTTGTTAAAAGTGATATTATGCCCATCCAAGGATAAACAGTAAGCGAACGGGTGAAGATCAAAAGAAGTTATCATTTAAGAAATAACATCGGTCTGAGAGGTGTACATCGGCTATTTAACACCGGTTTGGTGTTTTGATGCGTAGGAAATGACCACGAAGGCCGTAGGCCTGAGTTGTTAATTTTTTCGCATCAAAACGACAAAACCGGTGTTAAATAGCCGATATACACCTCTCAGGCCGATGTAATTTCGATTCTATCACGATAAAATAAGGAAGATCACTAATGTTATTTTTCAAGCGGAAATAACTTCTGGTGCTGATTTTCGTATAACGCTGTTCGATTTTCGCACCCTACTGTTGCAAGATATAGAAATTATTAAACAAAATAAATAATGAGAAAAAACGTTATTTTATCAAGTTTTTCAACAATAAAAACTTACGTTGTATTGTGTTTACATCAGTGCCCCATTTATCATTCTTGTATGTATGAAATAACGTCAGCTTGTTTATGAATGAGTTGTTTACTTACGATGACGTCATTACGCTGCTTACGGATTGGCGCCGTTTTATCAAAATATTTATTAACTGATATGGATCAAATATGTGACGTTAGTGTATGTGAGATATTATATCGGTATTGTATAAAAAGAAAACGTTATAAGAACTTAAATATAAATAAATATGTTTTTTATTGTTGCTTTAAAAGGCTTTGTAAACTATTTAATCGAGGGTGAAAACATAAAAGCCGCATATACAAGTAGGTCCTAACCAGTGTTTATTGGCAGTTTAACACCCGTTTTTTCCTTCTTTGTCTATAGTGACAAAATCACGTGGAGTGATAGAATTTGCCATAATTCCTTACAATTTGATAATAAAGTTCGCATAAACAATAAATAACACACAGATCCAAATGAAATTTCTGTAAAGATCCATTAGAATTTACCTATAACGCTTAGTTTATAAAAAGAGTGGGGCAGTCTTTTTAAATTTTAGGCGTATTTATAATTGTATCGTTAACATTTTCCAATATCAACTGTTGCAGCCGCGCGACCAATTTATTTTTGTAAATACGTACTAAAAAACTTTATCTCAACGGTGTTTCATTCGTTGGAATAGCCCCTGAGATTTAATAGAACGCTTAATTGGTGGAGTTGGTATAGGTTTAAAGTGCTATTATAGTTTATGGGTTTTTTTTCAGGATCATTGATCCTAGTAACTTTGCGTGTTGAAAATTGTATAGCGCTCAAGCCGGTGACAGTAGGCGTGCAGGATTGTCCACGTTTTCATTATCCCTTATGAACAGACTGAATCAAATTGAGTCTGCAATTTTTATGTTAGTTTGTTGTTATTAATGCTTCCAATTGATATTTTTTCAAGATTTTGCTAGTTAGGCACCCCCACCCCAATGTTCACTGTAGTAAGCTATATTGAATATACCATAGCATAGTTCAGCCACCGCATTGTTCCTGGGACGGCTGTCAAGCAGTTATCCAGGACTAGTTGCTTACACTTTTTGCAAGGGACTAATAATGTCTGTGCAGACCTGAACAAAGGTACAGTGCGAACGACCGTAGAAAGGATTACATGATGAATCAAAACGAAAGTAAATCACATCATCCGGGAATCAAACCTGGTTTACAATTCAAAGCTAACCGAACGGCACTTAAAAACGGCACTTAAAACGCTTAATATATCGGGACGGCGCCGCTATGTTTCACTTGACACAGGTATTAACAATCCTTTAGCACACCCGTGAACATTTGGTAGATCTTACTATATAAATGTCAGTTTTAAATCTAATTTTTTATGATATATTGTGCAGCAATTGATTGCAGAGCAAAAAAGAAATACCAAGCGCACAACTGTTCTACCCGCAACAAACGGATCTTCTTGCAACCAATTAACTGGTGTGTGTGTATAATTTAAGTCAATATTTGCAAAATAAAAAGTTATAACGGTTTAAAACTACAGCATTATAAACATAGTAAAAACGTTTATGTTTTTTCTTCGGACATTACATATAGGTGTGTATAACTCATTTTGTTTAATATAAATGCACGACATTATGGCAAAATTTTATCTTTTGATGATATTTTATTTCAAAACGCCCATACCATAATGTATAGGATAGTAGCTTTAATGACATAATGATGTGCAGCTTCCTGGCAAGTGATTTTGTCAAGCTATTTAGAGAAAAGCATAGCTGAAATTGATAAATAACTTAAATGTCAAAAGTAATAAAAGAATAAAACTTACTTCTATTCATCAAAATTACCAATCACCAAATATCGTCTCTTAATTTTTTGTTTCATATTTACAGTCTGAAAAATACATTCCTTCCACATTCAAAACTGTTCTTGATGACCTTTCGGCATATTTATGTATCCTACGAGCAATAGCTGCCGGATGCTTTATGAAAACATGAATAGCAATGACAGCCATCAGCCGAAGAATAAGTAAATTACACAGCGTTCGTAAGGCAGCCTTTCAACAAATCCAAGTTTCCAAGTTCCTAGCCGTTTTTCTTAATGTTTACACATCTGTTAACACTATATATTGTCTGTTACAATCCACAAATATGTTTTCTTTTCGTTTAAAAAGGTGTATGACTAACAAATCCAAATGATATTTCCTCTGAATCAAATACAATTATTTTCCTCCCGTAAAATACACAACTTTTAAAAATGGCGGCCGCTTACATTAAACCAATCGCAACTACCCGGCCCTTTCCGTTTGTCTTCATATAAGGACCTCGAACACAATAGTATGAATACACAGAACGGATGCGGTATTTCAGTCAAACCTACGCTAAGAAACTAAACATGTAAACAAATAGTAATTTAATGCTGGGAGTTGATGACAAGTTTATTTCTAATATTTGTAGTAAAATTCCACCTAAATAAGTGAATTCATAGGTACAAAAGCAAACAATACATTATTTATATATTTATTATTATGGCTGAAACCACGTGGTAGAACTACTTTTAGTCCGTATTGTTTCCGAGGTTTTTATAGATAATAGCCGAGGATGTTCCGATTGGCATTTCACAGATCCAGGTCTTATATAAATTCGCAGTATGTAACAGAAACATGGATGGATGGTTTGACTTTTTCTTCTACAAGAATTGTTTGTTTTTTATTATTAAAACAAGTGATCATTCATGTTTTTTAATAAAATGAATTATATCACCGCCATTTAACGTTGATTATTGAACTTATTTTTCAGCCCAAGACTTCTTGTATTTTATGAGAAATTGGACAAATTAATGTACATAATAGAGGCTACCAGTGAAGAAAACAGATTTTAATATTAAAGTTAATATTATGGAAATTTCGTTTTGACTTGTTTTTAAGCATAAAATAAAAAGAAAATTTGTTTGTTTATTGTGTAAGATGTAATTTTATTTCATCTCGTGAATTTTAAAAACAGTATTCTCACTCGTGGCTACGTGAGAATACTTTTTTTAAAGCTCACTCGATGAAATAAAATTTCATCTTACATACAAACAAACAAATATCCTCTATATCTTTACACGTAATATTACACCCATGTGGAAATATTATACCCATGTGGACAAAGTGCCGTGTCGAAATTGCAGGAGCGATTGTATAAAACGACATTTCGCACAATGTTGTTTCTTTTTCGGACAAAGTTCGTCTGTAAACGGTTTGACGTCATGTAAAATAAACAGAAGAACTGATCAAGAGTTTGCTTTTAATTCAGGAAATCTCAATGACCATTTTTAGATTAGTAAAACCATCTAAATGATCATCCTGAAACGTCAAAATTCCTAAATAATCTTAAGTTTTTTTTTAACCTGGGTTTTAACTTACATATCTCGGATATTTTAGACCATTGAACCGTGCTTCCCATTAAACATTTTACAACACTGAACACTGCTTTCACATGTTTTAAAATTTCATTCATTGTCTTGTGAACAACTTTTTAAACATAACAATGTACTGAGTTACAAATGTCATAACTATTATAAGTTTTGCCTACATCAACGAGACCACCAATACGCCTCACGATCCCAGAACCTCATGTGCATAAAAGACGAAATACGCCACATAAAAACTCTAAACACCTCAGATCATTTTCTGTAGTTCAAGATATTACATGATTATTGATGTGTTCAATTGATTTGAATGTCACAGAAAGAAAAAGGTTAAGCCGGACTGGGACTCCAACCCGGGACTTCCCTTCCGCTACTCTCCGGTCACTTCTCCCCATGAGATACTTCCCGCTATATTCTTCCCGATTCAATCAGAGTTACATACTTATGTGATTAAACTCTAAACTACATGTATATGCAGTCACGGTGTCACGTTGGGTGCCAAATGTCACAGGTGATAAAAATGTGCAGGCTTACCGGGCATCGAACCCAGGACCCTCGGAATACCGTTCCACGGCTGTACCGACTGAGCTATCCCGGCGCTTATATATCTTCTCCCCTACATAGTCAGTTCTGAACCATGACATATATTTCATGATCCTCATACGTATTTCTACATATTAATGAAGCATACATTAATTTGTACATGAATGGTAAAATTATACTATGCCAATTGTAGTTGAGTATATCGACAAAACGTTATTTATGAGAAATTCTGTTAAACAACGCTACATATTGATAAAAGAAATATGTTTAAATCATAAATCGCATTCGTTATTTAAAATCTAAATACTTGAAAGAAAAAAAAATAATTGAAACATAAATGTTGAGTAAGCATCAAATTGTTATTTTTTGTTTAGTATTCGGTAAAATTGTATGGGATTAAGGAAAAACATTATCCGGAAACTTACAAAGGTATTTTTCGTGTTTTGTAATAATAAATGACTTCATTTTTTCTAAAGTTAAGATCATTTTAAAGAGTAAAACAAGTACGTTACATCAACATATACAACAAAACATACCACCATGTGGAATAATTCATGCATAAAACACATATTTGCCCCATGAAACATATTGACTCCTGAAATTCATAACCTGCTTATAATCAAACATTTTAACATCCAAACGTGATTTGAAATATTTAATTTTAGGTCAGAGTCGGTGAGTTGAGATGTTGCTATACATAAAAAGCACAATACCTCAACACGTAATACCATTTGTTGCACCAAACCTACTGACAGCCCGTTATGAATGTTTTAATGAAAACATTAAATAAGAACAATTTAAATGTTGATGTTGCACATCAAAGATGCCGCAAAATGATATGAAAAGTCACAGGTAATGTACAATATCAGCCTTGATAATTGTTCTCTATTACAGTTGAATATCCGAAGCACTTATCAATTTTTCTAAAGAAAGGACCAACTTTACCTACCCTGTTATAGACTACGCAGCTTCCAATATATAGTTCTTTAAAAGTGATCTCGGGAAACATTTTTATTCATCCCTGGTTTAAACCAGTATATAACATTTTTAAAAGAACGATTATTAAACAAAGGACGAGATAACTTTATAATAAAGATGCTACACTTCTGAGTCTCGTCATATATGATGTGAGTGGTGCCAAAAAACAAATATCTTAAGTCTTAAGCAGATGGTAACATACATACATGTGATAGTAACAAAGAAGAGAATTAAAAATATGTATATAGAACAATTTTTAAATACATTCGAAGTTCAGAATGAAAATAATCAAGGAAATTCAGGCACTAGATTTATACATCTACTCACATAAGATTTAGGTGTTGAAAATGAGCATATATTTGAAATTCGAAGTAAATTCACGAAGAAAAAAAGAAAATTTTAGAATAAATCTGGAAAATTTAAAGTTTAAGGGGGAAATAAATCTGGAAATATGGACGCTAGATTTATGAAGCTTGTCATATTATTTTGATACAGTAGTTTAAAATTTGAAGTAAATCGTTTAAGAATTGAAAAAAATCATAATTTCTAGAAATAAAATCTAAGTTCAAGGGGGGGCATAATTCTAGATATGGTCAAGCTTGAGTATTGAATCTTCTCACACATGGTCTTAGTAACAAAAAGAAACATATACTTGAAAGTTGAAGAATAAAGAAAAAAAGAAATGTGGGTGATGATAAGAAAGATATTTATAAAGTTAAGTAAGAAATATTTAGAAATAAAGTAGTTACACTAAGAACAATATTGCTTTTTATGAAAGTTGTAAGTTTAAGGCGGTTATCTGATAGGTTTGCTACTAAAATTATGATCCTTGTCACATATGATGTTGATAATAAGAAACAAATATTTCAATTTAAAGTTAATACCTTGAGAAATAAAGAAGTTATAGTGAAACACAGATTTTACTGGGTGAAAACTGTAAAAACTTTAATAAGAAATCTGGACGCGGTGGCCCACGCTTGATGAGAAGGACACATCTTAATATACTCCCCAGAGTTAAGCAAAAATGATGTGAAACACTCTATATTGTCATCTATCCATATTTCAAGTTTCATTGAAATATTTTCATTATTTTGAGTCTATTTGTTGCCATAACAACCTATTTTTGTTAAACATAGGAAGAAGAAAAAAGAGACAGATTATCTCAAGACTGCCCATATTTTGATTGAATAACATTATTGTTTTACATTTTTCGTTATCAAGGAACGGACGGACAGTATTGTAAATTTTAACCAAAAGAAAGAAAACTCGAATTCATCTGTAAAATTATCCATGCGGACGGCACTTACGAAACAAATTTTTGTTGGCCATTGTTGTTGTCTTTTTTGGTACACATGCGTTTCTGCTGGTTTTCTTTTACGTAAATAATTCATTATGTCAAAAGTAATCAATCAACAGTGCCCTGAAACCGTCTGAATATTCATTCCGGCGTCAAAGGCCTCTAACAACTTTTGTTGTGCGGTGTTTATCAATGAAGTTACATCATATATGTACACTCAAGGGTGATTCATCATTTATGTACATACGTCTTAAATAACAAAAAGTTTTTATGTAAATAATAAATGAGTAAGTATTTCGTGTTGAAAGGGGTTGTATGGTTAATTATGAAGTGCAAATGTTGACAGTTCATTTTAAGGCTTTAACAAGCATGTTTAAGACACAAGATAGACAGAAGCCGTTCCGTTTTGTTGTTATTATTAAAGATCCTGTATGTTATAAATAAGGTTGTTACCACACTAAAGGGAAAATTTATATATGTATATAATCATGCTTCTTAAACAATTTTCAAACATCGAAGAATATGTAAAATATGTACTGCAAATATTTGTCCACATTATATGTAATCATTAAAATAAATTATATGCATTCATTTCTGATCGACAAAATGACTTAGACTTTATAGGAAATAAATTTCAAATTACCTCCCTTTATTTACACGAAATTGAAATTTGGTAATAACTTTGCAAAAAAATGTTTTTTGGAACTTACAATATTAAAAAAACCTTCATTTGAGCATCTTTAAAATTATTAAATCGTTATTTATCACTCGTATCATCAATGGGATTGATTGATGTGCATGCATCTTTTGACAAATTACACACAAATGTTATAAAATTTTGGTTAGATTCATAGATACTGCGGCACATTTTCAGATTGTCTTGAAGTTGCTTGTGACTAAAACCTAGAAATATTGTAGATTTTCATTTAATATTTACCGCAAGATATTAAATTTGTTATATTTGCAAAGTGGAAGGAATCGATTATAATTTTCAAAAGAGACAATTTTCGTTTTTCTTAAACACTGTTATATTGTTGATATTTCTAGCAATGACAATGGTCTGGAAACGGAATTATCTACCATATCAAACGGACAAGCAAATATTTATGAAGTTTGTCGAAGCAATTTACGAAAACATAAACAAGTTGATAGTTATCAAGAATTGGAAACGTCAGGATCAAAACGCGAAAGAAGTACATGTTTGTATTCATTGATTAATATAATTATTGCTGTTGACTTGAAAACTTTTAATCCCAAAAAGTTTCTAGTATTTGTTAGAATTCTAGTATATTCTTTTCTCAGTCTTTCTAAAAAGATCTCAATAATATAGAATTCATTAAACAATAAACTATTAAAGCTTAAAAAATAACAAACCTGTCTCTTGCCGTCTTTTGATCTCATCAATATCTCTCTTCAAATCAGTTATAGTTGCCTTTATGTCTTTAAGGCGGTAAACCTCATCTTCATAGTCCTTCCACTTTTCTATTTCTTTCTGTATCCTTCTCTCTTCTTCCAGATCAAGAGGGCAAGTTTTGAATTCGGCAATTGTTTGCTGAACATTCAAAGCTGAAGAACTTCGACGCACAAGTATCTGAAACCGGAATTAAATAACAACTTTATCATTTAAGTTTGGATGTTTGATCTTTAAATGTTTATCGAAGATGTTGACCCAACAATTTATCTGTTTATATAATATTACAAATGAAACAAGAATCATGATGGCTCTACTTATAACAAGAGGGCCATGATGGCCCTGAGGTCGCTCACCTGTATATAGGCCCCCCAACCCCCACCCCCCAACGTTGCAGGGCCAATTTAACCCAAGGGCTTTTATATGCACAATCTTGGTAGACACCCATAAGAAGATGTTTCATGCTAAACATCTAAGCTCTAGCTTTGGGCTTTTTAAAAGAAGATTTTTTTAAAGTTTTTACTATACACATATAGTTAAAAACAATGACACCCCTGGGGCCGGGCCAGTTTTGACCCCAGGGCTTTTATTGAACAAACTTTGTAGACACTTACTAGAAGATGTTTTATGCTTAATATCTAAACTCTAGCTATTTAGGTTTTTTCAAAGAAGACTTTAAATTTTTGCTATACACATATAAAGAAAATCAATGACCCCCGGGGCGGGGCCAATTTTGTCCCCAGGTCTTTTATTTGAACAAACTTTGTAGACACTCACTAAAAGATGTTTCATGCTTAATATCTTAACTCTTGCTATTTGGGTTTTTTAAAAGAAGATTTTTTAAGTTTTTGCTATACACATATAAGGAAAATCAATGACCCCCGGGGTGGTGCCAATTTTGACCCTAGGGCTTTTATTTGAAGAAACTTGGTAGACACCTATTAGAACATGTTTGATGCTAAATATATTAGCCATAGCTCTTTGATTTCTTTAAAAGAAGATTTTTTAAGTTTTTACTATATGCATATAGGGAAAATCAATGACCCCCTGGGGCGGGGCCAATTTTGACCCCAGGGCTTTTATTTGAACAAACTTGGTAGACACCTACTAGAACATGTTTCATGCTCAATTTCTTAGCCATAGCTCTTTGAGTTCTTTAAAAGAAGATTTTTTAAGTTTTACTATATGCATATAGGGAAAATCAATGACCCCCGGGGCGGGGCCAATTTTGACCCCAGGGCTTTTATTTGAACAAACTTGGTAGACACACATTAGAACATGTTTCATGCTAAATATCTTAGCTCTAGCTCTTTGGGTTCTTTAAAAGAAGATTTTTTAAGTTTTTACTATATGCATATAGGGAAAATCAATGACCCCCCGGGGCGGGGCCAATTTTGACCCCAGGGCTTTTATTTGAACAAACTTGGTAGACACTCACTAGAAGATGTTTCATGCCAAATATCTAAGCTCTACCTCTTATGGTTTTTGAAAAGAAGATATTTAAAGTTTTTTCTTTCGGTTGCCATGGCAACCAGAGTTCTGCATGGAATTAAATTCTTTGAACAATTTTTAAAGGTGACCACCAAAGGAACATTCCTGTGAAGTTTGGATGAAATTGGCTTAGTGGTTTATGAGGAGATGTCATTTAAAGTAAAAGTTTACGGACGGACGGACGCCGGACGAAAAGCGATCACAAAAGCTCACCCTGTCACTTTGTGACAGGTGAGCTAATAAAGGCTCTTGATAACAAGGACCAACTAAAACTGTTTACTATCAATAAATCTTAATCTTTTACTGATATCACAAAGGTCATATCTGCATCTGAAATCGTGCAAATGTAAGAACGTTTACGGGTTGTTATTGCTGAGAAACTTTATTAGTAATTGAAGAATTCACTGGTGGCTATACAAAACTATAGGTGTCTTTGAAAGTAAGTGGTTTCTAGTCAATGTTTGATTCCTCGATTAAAAATCAATAGTTTATATTGAAAGTTAATGGTAGCTAAGAAATAAAATGGGTCCTATGGAAATCTGAAAAGTCACTGTATACTCTGGAAAACAATAAATGCATTGAGAGTCAATAACTTCTATAGAAGTGACACGCTGAAATCACTGCTTGCTTAATTTTACATCAATAATTCACGAAAATAACTTGTTGCTAATAAACACAAGTTTTGTTTAGGAATAAAACGGCTGATATGTAATTTTCTTGTTGCTAAAGAATATAAATGGTCGTTTTTGAAGTCACTGGTTACTCTGGAAAGTCAGTGATCCTCATGAGATCACTAATTACTTTGGAAAGTCAATTGCTGCTACAGAAATAACTGAAGACAATGGTTGCTATCAAAGTCACTGATGACTGTAAAGTAAAAATTGTTGATCCACTGGTTGCTATTACATTTAAGCCCCAGTAAGGAAAATCCATGACCCACCCCCAAGGCATGGCAAGTTTAAAACCAGGGACGTCTTCTAAACTATTTTTCCTGTAAAATATCTAAGATATCTCATTGACGCACTCAAAGTACAAGAAAACCTTAAAAATTGTGACGCACTGAATGTACCGTGAACCTGAAATATTTAATCATGGAGTTTACTGGAAAACCTGAAAATTTGGAAGCACTGTAATTACTAGAAACATCAAAATTTTGTGACATTGAAAGTACTTGACACCTGAAAATCGTAAAAAAATAAAAGTACTTGACACATGAAATCGTGAAACACTGAAAGTACATGACAGATGAAAATCGTGAAACACTGAAAGTACTTGACACCTGAAAACCGACCAAGAAACTCTAAAGGGACTTGACACCTGCAAATCGTGAATTACTGAAAGAACTTGGCACCTGAAAATCGTAAAACACTGAAAATACTTGACATCTGAAAATAGTGAAATACTGAAAGCACATGACACCTGAAAATCGTGAAACACTGAATGAACTTGGCACCTGAAAATCGTGATACACTGAAAGGACTTGACACCTGAAAATCGTAAAACACTGAAAGTACTTGACCCCTGAAAATCGTGAAATACTAAAAGCACTTTATACCTGAAAATCGTAAACACTGAAAGTACTCGACACGTAAAATTCATGAAACACTGAAAGTATTTGACACCTGAAAATCATGAAACACTGAAATCACTTGACATTTGATAATCGTGACGCTCTCAAAGTACTGATAGTTGAAAATTGCGAAATGACACCGAAAATCGTGAAACACGGAAAGTACTTGACACCTAAAAAACGTGACGCACGGAAAGTACTTGACATTGAAAATCGAAAAATACTGAAAGTACTTGACACCTGAAAATCGTAAAGTACTGAATGCACTTGACACTTGAAAAGCGTGATGCTCTCAAAGTATTGATATTTGAAAGTGTCAATGTTTCTTAAGTCTAAATACACAAAGCTTTTGCAGTGATAAGTCAAAATAATTCATATTGTGTTGGAGATTTCCAAAATTTGCAAACATTATTTTCCAATCAAATGAACCATGGTCTAAAATATAAAATTTGAAACTCCTAAATAGATGGAATTGGACATTTTAACAGAAATAACCTAAGAGAGGCAAGCTAAAAATTGTATTTTGCTTTTTTGCGTTGCTTTTGTCAATATTAAGTCGTTTTACATGGTAAGAATATTTGTTCTGGAAGCAACAGAGACGACTTACTTCAAACGAAACAATAATCCGAAAAATTATTTCCAATCCCGTCATGGGTGTCCCTTAAATAGAGCGAGAAGTGCTGTAAATAATTTCAATACTCAAATGTCTACATGGGGAAATTGGCTCGTTTGAAATTTTTTCCTTGTTTTGACGTACATGTAGCGTCAAACATGTATACTTATAAATGTTTGACGCTACATGTTTATACGGATTATGATATTATATGATTCATTAAATTTGAGTTTAATATCCCATATGTTTGCATTTTTTAAAAATATATTACTTACCGTATATAATACACTTTCTTCATTTAAAAATAAATTGAAATGTTACAAAGATAACAATAATACTAGGAAAGGGAAATGTGCTCACTTGTTCAATATCATTCCACCAAGCTGTGAAATCAATTTGTTGTATTGGAGTCGTTGTTGATATATGACTTATCTGAAATAAAATAAAAAACGATATGATTCACTTGAAATATGAGCTCAAATAACTGAATCAAAAGTAACAAAAGCAACCCCCACCCGCTCTTCCTCCCGTCTACAGACCACCCACTACCCCCCTTCCAAAACAAACGAACCAAAAACAACACAAACCATTTTGTCATTGATAATTTTTAATATGAAAGTAAGGCAGATTTGTTGTACACATAGATTTAAGACCCCTTTTACGTCCACAGTAATAAGAACGATAGAATGTAAATTATGCCAAATTTATTTATACGTGTATTTATTTATACAGGATTTGTTTTCGACAATATGCAGGGTATAAAACCCAAAGAGTACGATATGTAGAAAACATCACAATACACTTCTTATGATTGAGATACAATAACTAACGGAGTTTAAAAGTCCATATCATGTAAAATGTAAAACATTTGAAAGGAAAATCACTACAAAATTATGCAAAGCTAAGCTAAATCCAATCGTTTGTTCTTAAAGGTCAAGGTAATTTATTAGTTAAGATCAAGGTCAATATGATATGTTTAAAGATTTTGTCAAAGGGCTTTTGTGTTAATGCATGACGAAAATCCATTTAGAAATTACAAAGTAATGTTAAAGTTTGTGGTTTTACACATCCATACCACCAGAAACCAAATCACTGTCAAAACATCTCGGATTGTTTCAAGTGTGCAGTAGTATCTCGGATAATTTCATGACGGCAGTAAAGCTCCGATTGTTTCATCGAAGCAGTAGAACCTTACATTAGTTCAAAACGGCATAAAAGCTCGGATGTTTCATGGCGCCAGTAGAAGCTCCCTTTGTTTCATGGCGGCAGTAAATGCTTGTATTGTCACATGACGGAATTAAAATCTCGGATTGTTTCAAGACTGTAGACAAATCTCAAATCATTTCATGTAGGCAGTTATATCACGGATTATGTAATGACTGTAGTTATACCTCGATTCATTCCATGATGGCAGTAATATATCGTACTGTTTTATGACGGCAGCAACTTCTCGGACTGTTTCATAAAGGCAGTACTATATCGGATTGTTTCATGACGATATTATATCTAGGATTATTCAATGACAGATTATTTCATGACTGCAGTATTATCTCAGATTATTTCTTGATTGCAGTTACATCTCGTAGTTATTATTTCATGACGGTAGTAAAATCTCGGTATGTGTCATAACGGCAGTAAATCCTTGGATTATTTCATGGCAACAGTTATATATTGGATTATTTCATAACAATAGTAATATCTCGGAATATTTCATGACCACAGTATTATCTCGTATAATTTCATGACGGCAGTATTATCTCGGACTGTTTCATGAAGCAGTTTTATCTAGAACTGTTTTATAACGGACGTATTATCTCGGATTGTTTTTTGATTGCAGTAATATCCCTGATTGTTTCATGACTGCAGAATTATCTCAGACTTTTTCATGATGGCACTATCATCTCGGATAGTGTTTCTTGACGGCAGTATAATCTCGGATTCTTTAATGACTGCAGTATTATCTCAGATTTTTTAATTACTGCTTAAATATCTCGGATTCGTTAATTCCTGCAGTAATATTTCGGATTATTTCATGACAACAGTATTATATATGCTTGTGTCATGACTGTATAGTAGTAATATATTAGCCTTTTTGATGGTAATAATATTAACTCGTATTTATTATAACCCATAATTATTCATAAAACTTATGATAACTCTAAAAATTTCATCTGAAATGTCTCATGTTTCATGACGTCAGTATTATCTCGGATTATTTCAGGACTGCAGTATTATCTCTGGTTATTTCATGAGTGCAATATTATCTCGGATTGTTTCTTGACGGCAGTATTATCTCGGACTGTTTCATGACGCAGTATTATCTAAGACTGTTTTAAAGCGGCCGTTTTATCTAGGACTGTTTCATAACGCAGAAATATCTCGGATTATTTCGTAACGGCAGTATAAACTTTGATTTTGTCATGTTCGCAGTATTATCTCAGATTAATTCATGAGTGCAATAATTATTATCTCGGATTGTTTCTTTATGGCTGTATTACCTTAGACTATTTTAATGTCTCGGATTATTTAATGTAGGCAGTAATATACAATATCGAATTATTTCATTTCCGTAGTTATATCCCGAATTATTTGATGAAAGTAGTAAAATTTCCGATTATTTCATGACGGCAGTAATATCTCGGATTATTTTATGATAAAAGTAGTATATTAGATTAATTCATGACGGCAGTGTTATCTTGGATTATTTAATGACTGCAGTATTATCTTTGATTGTTTCATGAAAGCAATAATATCTTGAACTGTTTATTGACGATAGTATTATCTCGAATTGTTTTTTAGCCCCGTATTATCTAAGATTGTATTATCTTGGATTTTTTTTTGAGGGTCGCAATATCACTGTTTGTTTCATGACGGCAGCAATATCTCAGATTATGACGATTATTTCATGACGAAAGTATTATCTCTGATTGTTAAATGGCGGTAGAAATATCTCTGATTATTTCCTGACGGCAGTATTATCTCGGATTGTTTCTTTACGGTAGTATTATCTCGTACTGTTTTATGTCAGCAGTATTATCTCGTATTGATTAATAACTGCACTTATATCTCGCATTTTTTCATGGCGGCAGAATAATCTTATTTATTGTTTTATGACGGCAGTATTAACTCAAATTGATTCTTGGCGGCAGTATTATCTTGGATTGTTTCATACCGGCATTATTATCTCGGATTCTTTCTTGGCAGCAGTATTATCTTTGATTTTTTCATGACGCAGTATTATCTCGGATTGTTTCTTGGCGACAGTTTTACCTCGGATTGTTTTATGACTGCTGTTTTATCTTGGATTTTTTTTGTGATAGTAATAATATCTTTTCATATTTGATAAAAGTTATAACACCTAATATCATGTTTTGATGGATTATTTTATTACACAATTAAAAGCCATGAAGTTTTCATGACAGTAATGATTACTCGAAAAATTTCATCCGATTTTTCAGATAATTTTTTAAAAACATATCCATGTTAATGGCAGTATTATCTTTGATGTTTACATGTTCGCAGAATTATCTCTGCTTGTTTCATGAGGGAAGTATTATTTTGGAATGTTTCATGGTGGCAGTTTTTACTCGAAATGTTTCCATGACGTCAATTTCAGGTTTGATTGTTTTCTTGTCTGTTGAATTATTTAGGCTTGTTTTATGACGGAAATATTATCTCGGATTGTTATATGACGACAGTATTAGCTCGGATTGTTTCATGACAACAGTAATATTTCGGATTATTTCTTGGCGGCAGTATTTTCTCTGATCATTCATAACGGCAGTATTTTCTCTTTTTAATTTATGACTGCAGTTATATCTCGGATTGTTTCTTTGCGGACGTATTATCTTTGATGGTTTATGGCGGCAGTATTATCTCTATTTCTTTTATAGTGCAATATTATCTCTAATTTCATGACTGCAGTATTATCTTGGATTGTTACATGACGGCACTATTATGTCTGTTTGTTTAATGACAGCTGTATTATCTCGGATTATTTCTTGACGGCAGTATTACCTAGGATGGTTTATTGGAGGCAGTTTTAACTCGAATTTTTTATGACGGCAGTTTTATCTTGGATTTGTTTGATGATAGTAGTAACACCTCGTATTATGTCGGGATTGATTATATCATGTTATTTATAAAAAACCTTGGGTTTTTCATGACTGTAATGATAGCTCGAAAAATTTCATCCGAAAAGTCAGATAGTATTTAAAAAATATTCACGCTTACGGATATAGTATCCTTTGATTCTTTTATGTTCGCAGTATTATCTGATTGTTTCGTGAGTGAAGTATTCACTTGGAATGTTTCATGGGGGCAGTATCATCTCGAAATTTTTCATGACGTCAGTTTTATAACGCAGTGTTTTGACGTCAGTATTATCTAGGATTCTTTTATGATGGCAGTGATGGCAATCTCGGATTGTTTCACGAGGGAAGTAATTTCCCGGATTGTTTCAGTAGGGAAGTAATATCTCGAATTCTTTCAAAGTGACATTGTTATCTCTGATTGTTTCATGAGAGAAGTATTTTATTTTATTGTTTCATGACGGCAGTATTATCTCGGATGTTTTCATAGGGGCATAATAATATCTGATTGTTTCATGAAGGATGTATAATATCGGATTGTTTTTAATGATGGCAGTATAAGCTTGCATTATTTAATGACTGCAGTTATATTTCGGATTGTTTCATGATGGAATATAAGCTCGGATTGTTTCCTGACGGCAGTTTTATCTCGGATTGATTCATGACAGCAATATAATCTCGGATTGTATCTTGACTGCAGTAATATTCCGGATTCTTTTTTGACGGCTGTATTATCTCAGATTGTTCACGACAGCAGTAATATCTGGGATCGTTTCTCCACGACAGGATTGTCTCGTATTTTTTCATGCCGGCAGTATTACCTCAGATTGTTTTATGATGGCAGTTTTATCTTGGATGGTTTCTCAACGTCAGTTATATCTCGGATTGTTTCATGACGTCAGTTTTATTCTGAATTATTTTATGAAAGTACCAATATCTTAGCCTATTTGATGAAAGCAATATAACCTCGGATAATGCCGTGATGGATTACTTCATGACATGAATTAAAGCCCGGAATTTTCATGAAAGTAATGATAGCTCGAAAAAAATGCATCGGATATGTAGGATAAAAAATTCAATTCTTGTTTAAGATGTTCAAGTTTAAACCTTTACAGTACGACTGCACAGCTACTGTAAAGATATGCAACACACCGAATTAGTTCTTGTCTAGACAATATTAAAAGTTGTACTATTATATATGTTTTAAGTATGATGATTGATTAAATTATATTTAAGTTAAACTTTGGTGGCAGAATTTCATTACTTTTAAAATACGTAGATATTTATATTGCCAATATATACATTTACTTTTATTCTTCTGTATTGCGAAGGCATGAATTTATAAATTGCATTTCGAATATACTTACTTTATTTCGGAAATCCTTTAACCGACATATGTCTGCTTCCATTGTTAAATCGGTTTGTGCTGGTGTTGCCCTCCAGTCAAAATTTTTATTTAATCCAAAGCATTTCAGGTTTCTAAGAAGACAAATAATCAGCGTGATGTCCAAATCTGACGAAGTTGGGACTTTACCACCCGCTGGAAACAACACGTCATATTGGACCTGGGTTATAACGCCGCGGCTTTTCAAACGTGTTATTGTTGACTTTTCTTGATTCAAGCACGCACTGAACGTTATGCATTGAGATGTCAGGGACTGGTCCAGTATATTTCTCAATACCAGGAGGCCACCATCAATGACTAGTATTTGTAACCGAAACAAAAATATACGGTTATCTAGCGTCTGTGGCTGACCTCCGGTTGCCATTTTGTTTACTTCTTGATTTGTTACATCTGTGTTATAGCCACATCTGTAAATGATGAAACGTACAAGTTATTTTAACAAGAGGGCCATGATGGCCCTGAGGTCGCTCACCTGTATATAGCCCCCCCCAACCCCCACCCCCCAACGTTGCAGGGCCAATTTATCCCAAGGGCTTTTATTTGCACAAACTTGGTTGACACCCATAAGAAGATGTTTCATGCTAAACATCTAAGCTCTAGCTCATTGGACTTTTTAAAAGAAGATTTTTTTAAAGTTTTTATTATACACATATAGTTAAAAACAATGACACCCCTGGGGCCGGGCCAGTTTTGACCCCAGGGCTTTTATTTGAACAAACTTTGTAGACACTTACTAGAAGATGTTTCATGTTTAATATCTAAACTCTAGCTATTTGGGTTTTTTCAAAGAAGATTTTAAGTTTTTGCTATACACATATAAAGAAAATCAATGACCCCGGGGGTGGGGCCAATTTTGACCCAAGGGCTTTTATTTGAACAAACTTTGTAGACATTCACTAAAAGATGTTTCATGCTTAATATCTTAACTCTAGCTATTTGGGTTTTTTCAAAGAAGATTTTTTAAGTTTTTGCTATACACATATAAGGAAAATCAATGACCCCCGGGGCGGTGCCAATTTTGACCCCAGGGCTTTTATTTGAACAAACTTGGTAGACACCTATTAGAACATGTTTCATGCTAAATATCTTAGCCATAGCTCTTTGAGTTCTTTAAAAGAAGATTTTTTAAGTTTTTACTATATGCATATAGGGAAAATCAATGACCCCCCGGGGCGGGGCCAATTTTGACCCCAGGGCTTTTATTTGAACAAACTTGGTAGACACTTATTAGAACATGTTTCATGCTAAATATCTTAGCTCTAACTCTTTTGGTTCTTTAAAAGAAGATTTTTTAAGTTTTTACTATATGCATATAGGGAAAATCAATGACCCCCTGGGGCGGGGCCAATTTTGACCCCAGGGCTTTTATTTGAACAAACTTGGTAGACACCTATTAGAACATGTTTGATGCTCAATATCTTAGCCATAGCTCTTTGAGTTCTTTAAAAGAAGATTTTTTAAGTTTTTACTATATGCATATAGGAAAAATCAATGACCCCCCGGGGCGGAGCCAATTTTGACCACAGGGCTTTTATTTGAACAAACTTGGTAGACACCCATTAGAACATGTTTCATGCTAAATATCTTAGCTCTAGCTCTTTGGGTTCTTTAAAAGAAGAATTTTAAAGTTTTTACTATATGCATATAGGGAAAATCAATGACCCCCCGGGGCGGGGCCAATTTTGACCCCAGGGCTTTTATTTGAACAAACTTGGTAGACACTCACTAGAAGATGTTTCATGCCAAATATCTAAGCTCTAGCTCTTATGGTTTTTTAAAAGAAGATATTTAAAGTTTTTTTCTTTCGGTTGCCATGGCAACCAGAGTTCTGCATGGAATTAAATTCTTTGAACAATTTTTAAAGGTGACCACTAAAGGAACATTCCTGTGAAGTTTGGATGAAATTGGCTTAGTGGTTTATGAGGAGATGTCATTTAAAGTAAAAGTTTACGGACGGACGACGGACGGACGGACGACGGACGGACGGACGGACGCCGGACGAAAAGCGATCACAAAAGCTCACCCTGTCACTTTGTGACAGGTGAGCTAAAAATTCAACAATTGCTTTAAACACTTCTTATACATATAATTATGCTTAGAATCGTTATCATTATATAAACAATATATGTTAATGATTTCGATACTTTAAAATGGAATTGTTGACAGATTGTGTTTCTGTCAAATAACTTAGATTAATACTTTATTATTCTAATTTATTTAATACAAAAATAGCCATTTTAAAGAGAAAATGATTCAATAACTATTTATGTGATCAATAAAAATAAATATCTAGTTAAAGAATTCAAAACTAAATTGAATATCATTTATTGTAGTCTGGGATAACAATTACATCCGTTTTGTTGAATTTTGGTAAAACAATAATCGATGGTGATATAAATAATGATAAAACATAAACACGTCCACATTATCTTTTGTTCTAAAGATAACAATTTAATGATCCTGTAACTCAATTTTTTATGTATTTAATCATAAATATGACGCTCAAATGAAGATTTATGAATATTGTAAGTTTCAAAAAGCATTATTTGGAAAGATATTACCGAATTTACATCTCATTTAAATAAAAAGGGGAAATTAGGAATTTATTTTCCATAAAGTCTAAGCCAATCTATTTCAATAAACAAGAGCTGTCCGTAAGACAGCGCGCTCGACTTTTTTATTGCTTGCCAATAAAAAAAGTTTTTGCAGTAAAAGGCAATACAAGAATCTCTGTATTTTTAAAGTGAACAATGGCCATGAGCATTAAGATATTTAGTGAAGAATTATTTTACTGAATTGTGTGATACCCTTGAACACTGCAGCAAAGTTTGAAATGTTTAAGTCAAAAGAGGGCTGGTAAGAAAGAAAAAAAAAACTAAGTCGATAAAAGGCCTTAATTTTTAAAACAAATCCTTGACAGAGTTACCTTCTCTTGCGTACAGATGGGGGTAATGATGTGAAATAGCATTAAAAGTTTCAAAGCAATATCTCAAAGGGTTAAGGCAATAAGTGGATTTTACCCATATTCAATGTATTTTCTAAGTCAAAAAGGGGCATAATTCTGTCAAAAACCTTGACAGAGTTATGTCCTCTTGTCTGTTGATGAAGGTCGTGATGGTAAACAAGTATGGTCAGTTTCAAAGCAATACCTCCAATGTTTTGAAATAAAGTGAGGTGGTACAAAAAACTTAACCAAGCTCAATACACTTTCTAAGTCAAAAAAGGGCCATAATTCTGTCAAAAACCTTGACAGAGTTATGTACTCTTGTCTGTAGATGGAGGTTATGATGGTGAACAAGTATGGTAAGTTTCAAAGCCATACTTGTAATACTTCTGAAATAAAGTGGGGTGGTACGAAAAACTTAACCAAGGTGTGACGCCAACGCCGACGCCGACGCCGACGCCGGGGCGAGTAGGATAGCTCCCCTTTTCATAGAAAAGTCGAGCTAAAAATGAATGCATACATTTAATGAATACTTATAATGCGTATAAACATTTGCAGTACATAATACTTTATTGCGTATATGTTTAAAAAAGCTTTAAAAAAGAAAAATAGGTCATCAGGTAGAACAATCTTGGTCAACTGATATCCTATCAGATTTCGTTAATCATTGAGGAGGTTTATTAGACGATGACGATACATAACGAATACTTGACATTTAAGCATTGCATTTCAAGAAAAGGTATTTCAAAAAAGACTCTACGCAAGGTCAATCATTATTTGAATGAACTTGGTAGTGACCGAATATGCAATAATACACACAATATCTATGCTCTAGCCTTTATTTCAATTGAGAAAACAGTTGTTTTACGTTTTGTTTTCATACAATTAACTGACCCAAGGGCAAGGCTAGTTTTGATCCAAGAAACATGATTGGACCAAATTTTGTTTAAGTTATCAAGGACCAGAAACAGTGCACCACAAAAGCAATACAAATATTTGATTTATATTAATATTAATAATTATTAATAAGTTGGAAGCCAACAGGGCAATACTACAGAAACAATGTCTAAATCATATCCATGAATTTGGTGTTGCACTAGAAATGTGGGTAGTCTAATGTTGTTTATAACAAAGCTAATCATTACCTCTAACTACCAAAGGGGAATTACTGAAATCCCTTCATGCATTAGTGGCTTGATCAGGCGAAACGAATAAAAGTACCTACAAATGATTTTTTTCGATTGACAACGCATAATGCCAGTCTTTAATATGTTTACACGCTCATTAATCTGTCAATACATTATTTTTTTTTTACATTCATTACAATAGAGACTAAGAAATATGATACAATTCAACTCATTTGAAGGGCGCAGACAGATTGATATTTAAGTTAATGATTTGCCGTTTCTTGACGAAGTACTGCGAATGACTTAACATTACATGTGAAATCGCAGCGATTTCCTTTTTATCTTACACACTCCCGTACACACTCCCGTAACTGATTCATTATTGGACACATGCACACAACAAGAAATTGAGATGGCGTTTATATGTGTATTCTCCCTGCAGTGCTATTTTTGGGGATTTGTGACTAGTTGTGAGCTAACACTATTTAGTTGCTTACATTATTTTTTTTATATATATAAAACAGATGCAAAAGAAGAAAAAACATAAATGACTTATTTTACTGATTCATAGTGTTTTGTTGTTGGGAGTTGTAATAATCAAGTAGACTTCACAAAATAGTGATATAACACAAACACATGTATACTCTACAAGATGTAAATTTATTCTCCTAAAATCCCTAACATCGAGGTACTGGCTAGACATGTTATTGAGCATGCGCGATGGATATTGCTACCATCAAGAAACAATCCAAGATAATACATTCTTAGATAATACGGGGCTAAAAAACAATTCGAGATAATACTGCAGTCATGAAATTGGCTCAGACAGAGCCTCGTAAATTTTGGAAACATGTAAATAGACCGATTAGTAAATAGTCCACCCAACCGGATACATGTAGTTTAACATTAGAAAATTTAAGAGCACATTTTAGCCACCTGTTAGGTGAAAATGTCGTCAATGAGGAATTTGACCCTTTTGATAATCATTTAAACACTGAATTATTTAGTGAAGAGTTTGATGTTGATATTACATATGATGAATTACACCGGGCATTTTATAGTCAAAATAATAATAAATCCCCAGGAATTATTGGTTTACCTGCAGAACTGTTTAAGTCGTCCTTTGATTTAATTCGTCCCTTCTAGCTTAAATTATATAATAGGGCATATAACAATTGTGAGTACCCTGTTCTGTGGGGGAAAAGTACCATTACTATCATCTTTAAGAAGGGTGATGTAAATAATGCAGAAAACTATCGAGGAATCTCATTGATACCAATTCTTGAAAAAATTTATTCACAAATATTGCTGAACAGACTCACTAAGTGGTTTAATAAGTAGTATCATCGTACATGATGAACTTAAGCTGACCTATGTATAATGCTTGTTTGCGCATGCTCCGTATTTCTAGTAAATCTAAGATCACATGTTAAGGGTTTACAGAATAAATTTATATCTTGTGCTGAACACTCGTCGTGTTTTACTTTACTTCATTGTATCAACGCACTTGATTTAATATCTATTATTGCTCATTAATAAATGAACATTACAACATGGTGCCAGAGTAAAAACGTTTTATTAATAACCTGGACATACGATTAAAAAAAATTGGCATATTTATCTCAAGAAATAAAGTTACACAATTAAATTAATATTTGAAGACAAAATGGAATTATCTGGATTGTCAGTGCCCCAAATGGACTGGGAATCTTCGAATTTACCTGAAGCTTATAATAAATTCGAACGTCACGCAAAGCTAATGTTTACAGGACCTATGAAGAAGAAGTCTGAAGAAGAACAAGTTTCTTACTTTCTATTATGGATTGGTGATAAAGGGCGGGATATCCACTGCACGTGGAAAGATATTTCTGAAGACGATGCCAAAAAGATCGACACGTTCTACAGAAAATTCAGAACTTATGTGCAACCTAAGCTCAATCCAATATTTGCTAGGCATAAATTCTACAACCAAACACAGGGAGAAGAAACCATCGATTCGTTCTTGACAAAATTACAAATCTGTGCACGAGACTGCAGTTTTGCAAACACAGACGAAATGATACGGGACCGTATTGTATTTGGCACAAATTCTTCTAAGGTTCGAGAAAAGCTAATCAACGAAGGTGCAGAATTGACCTTAGATAAAGCTGTACAAATCGCTCAAAATATGGAATATTCCAAACAGCAATTGAGTTCAATGGCATCTGCGGCTGACAAGGACGTTCACCACGTGGCGAGACCTAGAAAACGTTTAATCCGAAGGCGGGAAAAGCCACAAGACAGTGACGATAAAATGACCTGTTCTAGATGCGGGACAACACATCAAGAGGGCAAAACGTGTCCAGCAAAGGGAAAAACGTGCAGAAAATGTGGCAAACTGAATCATTTCCAGAAAATGTGTAAATCACGTAATACTGTGAACAATATAAATTGTGAGTCGGACTTATCGAGTGACGATCAGGATTTCTATGTATGCACGGTAAATGATTTCAATACTTCTCGACCTGATTGCGCAATGGTTAAACTCCAAATTGGCCGAAAGTCCGCCCCTGTAAATTTCAAAATAGATACAGGTTCTCAATGTAACTTAATACCTCAGGAAATGCTCAAGAAACTAGATTTCAAAGGCCCCTTGCTACCCTCTGATGATAGGTTATCTTCCTACACTAAAGATCCTATCCCAGTTTATGGAAAGGTCAACTTACCCTGTAAGTTCAAGGATAAGGAAATCATTGCATGTTTTCATGTAGTAGGCAGTAAATCTCCAGCATTATTAAGCTTACAGACTTCAATAGATCTGAGATTGATAAAACTGACCTATGCTATAGAAAAACAACCAGTTACGTTAGATAAACAAAAAATCTTGACTGATTACAATGACGTATTTAAAGGCATTGGTTTATTCCCAGGTACATGCACTTTACATTTAAAACCAAAAGCTATATACCTGTTATATGTCCACCCAGGCGTGTACCTGTAGCTTTACAGGACCGTTTAAAAAATGAGTTGAAGTCTATGGAGGATAAAGGAATTATCCAAAAGGTTACTAGACCGACTGACTGGGTCAATTCATTAGTCTGTGTGGAAAAACCCAGCACTGGAAAGCTGAGGGTGTGCTTAGACCCTAAAGCACTAAATGACAATATCATGAGACCGCACTACCCTATGAGGACTATAGAAGACATGACAAACCAATTGACAGGTGCTAAGTACTTCAGTGTATTAGACGCAACGAAAGGTTATTGGTCGATAAAATTGACGGACGAATCCTCATATTTGACGACATTTAATAGTCCCTTCGGTAGATACCGATATTTGCGGCTTCCTATGGGTATAAAAAGTTCCCAAGACATATTTTGTCAAAAAATCGACGAATTTTTCGAGGACGTGACAGGCGTGACGTCAATAGTTGACGATCTTCTTGTGTACGGACAGACTATCGAAGAGCACGATGCAAACCTGACACGTGTTTTGGACCGAGCACGTGAAAAGGGTATAAGGTTTAATCCAGACAAATGTGTTATCGGCTCTCAGGAAGTTAAATACTTTGGTCACGTACTGACAGCTGACGGTCTTAAGCCCGATCCCGAAAAAATCAGGGCAATTGTAGAAATGAAAGCCCCAGAAAATAAGTCAGAGTTAGAAACTATTCTTGGCATGATCACGTATCTGTCAAAATTTGATTCAAAATTGGCAGAAATGGTAAGCCCTATGCGTGACTTGTTGAAAAAAGACATTGAGTTTATATGGGACAGTGCGCAAATTGACGCCTTTGAAAAGGTTAAAGTCGCAATGACTAAGGCACCAGTCTTGGCATACTATGACCCGAAAAAGCCTGTCACATTGCAAGTCGACTCGAGTGCACGTGGTTTAGGTGGGTGCACGTGCTTACAGGACGGCAAACCCATTGCATTTGCATCAAAGACATTGACCCCTACAGAGAGAGGTTATGCTCAAATAGAAAAAGAGACATTAGCTATACGTCATGGTCTTCGACGTTTCAAGCAATACTGTTACGCAAGACATACTAAAGTTGAATCTGATTGCAAACCTGTAGTTTCAGTTATGAAAAAAGAAATATGTCGGGCGACCCCCAGACTACAACGTCTCTTATTACAGATTCAACAGTTCGACATAGAAGTCGTACATGTTAGCGGGAAAAGCATTCCCGTAGCGGATACATTATCCCGTCATTTTGTCAAGGATACGTATCCAGAATTGTCTGACGGACTTGACGTGCACGTGCACACGGTTATTAATAGTTTACCGGTTAGCGACGGAAAATTACAAGACCTCAGACTTTCCACACAGCAAGACAGTTTCAGTTTCAGTCACTGAAACAAACAATTATTGACGGCTGGCCTGAATCTAGGCATGAGTGCCCGAATTCCATATTAGAATTTTGGAATCATCGGGATGAACTCTCGACTGTAAATGCCATAATTTTCCGCGGTCAAACATTGGTCATTCCAAGTTCATTGCGAACTGAAATGATTAACGCTGTTCATGTAGGTCATATGGGAGTGACTAAAACGCTGAACAGGGCCAAGGATATTATGTTCTGGCCAGGCATGGTCAAACAGGTCACAGACCACGTGTTAACATGCCCTTTATGTCTAACACACAGAGCATCAAATGTGAAGGAACCATTGAATCCCCACATTGTGCCCCAAAGACCCTGGCAACATATTGCCGCTGACTTATTTACGCTTGACGGACGTGATAACCTTATAACTGCCGACGTCTACAGTAATTACTTTGAAGTCGATGCATTGCCAGAAACAAAAAGTAAAACTGTTATTAGAAAATTAACAATGCATATGGCTCGCTATGGTCAAGTAGAGACATTGAAAAGCGATAACGGGCCACAGTTTAGCTCAGAAGAATTTCAAAAATTTGCTTCTGACTGGAATTTTAAGCATGTAACATCTTCACCTGGATATAGTCAATCCAATGGTTT
This sequence comes from Ruditapes philippinarum, assembly GCF_026571515.1. Classification (NCBI taxonomy): domain Eukaryota; kingdom Metazoa; phylum Mollusca; class Bivalvia; order Venerida; family Veneridae; genus Ruditapes; species Ruditapes philippinarum. The sequence goes on from NW_026857670.1 coordinate 58,838, forward strand.
CATAGAAAAAATGGTCTCAATAGCCAAAAAATCAATGAAAAAATGCCAGGAGACCAAAACAGACCCATATTTAGCATTTCTGGAATATCGTAACACACCTTTAAACTGCGGATATTCTCCCGCACAACTGTTAATGGGCAGACGGTTAAAATCCATTTTGCCTACAACTAATGAGCAATTGAAACCATCTTTCATTAACCACAAATCTGTAAGAAAATCTCTGCAAGAAAACAAGGTTACGCAAAAGAACTATTATGATAAAAGTTCGAGGTCACTTCCCCCGCTAAACAAAGATGACTCTTGCAGGGTGCAATTTGGGAAAACTTGGAAACCAGCCATAGTTCTAAAAAAAAGAAGGGGAGAGATCATACAAAGTGCAAACTGAAGATGGCGCTATTTACCGCCGTAATCGCCGCTTCATAAACAAAACGCGGGAAAAGTTCCCTATCAATACAGAGTCCTTCCCTAATATCCTCCACCAAGGTCAAGATCCTCATGATATAATCTCAAAAAAAGCACATTTAAATGAAAAAAAAAATATAAAAAAAAAGAGAGAGAGAACAGAAATAAAATAATAGTAATAATAATAATAAAAAAAAAACTTTGTGACTTTAAGACTATTTAAATTGTTCTCTTCAGTATGTATATGCATTTTTAATCATCATACTTGTTTATTATCATATACAATTTTATTAACATGTGTTGCTTATTTTTTCTTTTAAAAACAGGGAGATGTAGTATCATCGTACATGATGAACTTAAGCTGACCTATGTATAATGCTTGTTTGCGCATGCTCCGTATTTCTAGTAAATCTAAGATCACATGTTAAGGGTTTACAGAATAAATTTATATCTTGTGCTGAACACTCGTCGTGTTTTACTTTACTTCATTGTATCAACGCACTTAATTTAATATCTATTATTGCTCATTAATAAATGAACATTACAACAATAAGTATGTCAAATTATGTAAAAAAACAATTTGGGTTCCAAAAGGGCAAATGTATTATGAATTGTATTTTTATTTTGCATTCGGTTATAAATAAGGTGTTGAATGCTGGTAGTAAATTGTACTGCTGCTTAATTGACTATGAGCGTTGTTTCGATAAAATTGATAGACATTTTCTGTATCACAAACTTCTTACAGAAAATGTTCACTGTGAGTTGGTAAATGCATTGAAACAATTTATTCCACTGTTAAATCATGTGTAAGATATAATAATGTATACTCTTGACTTCTTCGATTCACACGTGGGTTTGAAACAGGGCGACCCGTCATCGCCGTTACTGTTCATGTTTTTCGTGAATGACTTGATGAATAATGTCAATTCAGACATAGATGACATCTTTAGTATAAATGAAATGAAGATGTTTCTTTTACTCTATGCCGATGATCAAGCTGTTTTTGCCAAGTCTCCAGAAAGCTTGCAGTAATTATTAAATGATAGTGAAAATTATTGCACTGCTTGGGGTTTAAAAATAAACACATCAAAAATCAAGATAATGATATTTCAAAGAGGGAGATTAACTCATCATGACTTCTTTTTATATGGTACTAAGTTAGAGGTAGTGAATAGTTTTAAATATCTTGGTATCAACTTATATAGAAATGGTAATTGGCATAGAAGTCAAAAGGATATTGCTAGACATGCTTCATTTGCATTGAATAACTTATTTGTAATTTTTAAATACCAAATTCACAGAAATGTAGATTGTTTGATATCTTAGTGGCCTCTATCCTACATTTTGGTGGGGAATTGATGGGCTCATATCCATGTACTGACTTAGAACTTGTTCATACTAAATTTTACGAAGATTATTGTTAGTGAAACGTTCAACAAATAAAGAGGCTTTATATGGAGAATTTGGCAGGTGACCACTTATTGTAATTCGTAAGTTAAGAATGGTCAAATACTGGATTAAAATTTTAAATTCACCAAATGATAGTGTTTTAATATACAAAACATATGAAATGTTGAAAATTGATGCAGATAACTCTACGTCATATAATGGTAGAAACTGGGCATTTCAGCTTAAAGAATTATTACAAGAGCATGGCTTAAGTAATGTATGGGACAACCAGGGAGAGGTTAATTATTCTATGATAAAACAAAGATTTTTTGATATGTATTATCAACAATGGTATTCTAGTGTTACCAATTCCAGTAAGCTACAGGCATATAGTTCATTTAAACAGGATTTTAAGTTTGAGAAGTATTTAGATAACATAGGGACTGCTAAAGTTCGAATAGCACTAACTAAGTTTAGGGTTTCATCTCATCAATTGTCGATCGAAACGGGGAGATATCATAGTATACCACAGTCTGAACGCAAAAGCCGTTGTTGCCAGATGACCGTTGTAGAAACAGAGTATCACTTCCTTATGGTTTGCCCGATGTATAGGGAATTAAGGGGAAAATATTTTAAACCATATTTTTGCCATTGGCAAACACTTAACGAGTTTGAAAAGTTAATATCATCAAGTATAAAGTCTGTACAATTAAATTTAGCAAAATATATATTTCGCTAACTTAAAAAGAAATGCTGTTCATAAGTCTAACACTGTTTGTTTTTGTATTTAACATTTCTGTAACAGAAATATATGAATGATTACAGAAGATGTACTTAACTGAATTTGTCACAATATGTGTACTTTGCTAACTTAAAGATAGAGTTTGTCAGAATATGTGTACTTGGCTAGCTTAAAGATAGAATTTGTCAGAATATGTGTACTTTGCTAACTTAATAATAGAATTTTGCAGAGTATGGGTACTTTGCTTACTTAAAGAGAAACACTGTTTATTAGAATTTGGCAGAGTATATGTATTTCGCTATTTTAAAGAGAAAATCTGTTCACTAGTCTTACACAGTTTGCCATTGTATTTAACAATCTTTTTATCAGTATTATCTCAATGCCTTTTGGAAAAGTATATTATGTATTGAGTTTGAGAACACTATTCATTTATAATCTATACAGTTTACTATTGAACAAAAAATAAAGTAATGCTTACAGGAGATGTATTTCGTCAAGTTTGAGGAAGTGTTTTATTGAGTTTGGCAGAATGAATACTTGGCCAACTTAAAGAGAAACATTCTTCCTAAATCTTATAAAGTTTGCTATTGTACCAAATATTTAATGCTTATTGAAGAAGTATTTCATTGACTTTGGCATTGTTCAATGGTCTTACATGTATACAGTTTATCATTGCATTTAATTATTTATTTCTTTACTTGTACCAAAAATACTTCAATGCTTACTCAATATGCACTTCATTGAATTTGGCAAAATACATACCTAGCCAATTAAAAGAGAAAAACAGTTCATTAGTCTCATACAATCTGTTAGTGTATTCATCACGTTTTTGTATACCAGAAATATTGAAATGCTTACTGAAAAAATGCATTTCATTTATTTATGTTAAGGAAGAATGATGACTTATTATTGCCTTTGCACTAATGCTCACCATTTGTATATACGGGATGTGTATTTGATTTTTTCATCATTTCTTGCTATAAACATTTGTACAATGTTTAATGCTGAATAAAATCTATTGTCATTGTCATTGTCAAATAAATTTCAAAATGAGAAAATTAAAACAGCGGCATAAACAACAATATAAATCTGAAACAATTTAAGTATGTGGTTGCAACAATATAAACGTTACTTTCAACTACAGCAATACAATACACCTGTCAAACTATATTTATAGTTTTAAAAAATATGTACCAAAAATCAAGCCTAGGATGAGCGAAAATCATACCAACATTATGTATTTAAATAAAAAGAACATGCGAAGTAACGATGTTTTTCTAATCTTTAATTCACAATAGATACATAAAAAATCCTAGTACCGTTAAATTTATAATTTTTACAAAAGCCGAAAACTATCCATGGTACTGAAATTATACAATAACTGTAGTTAGTGTTTGAAAATTATTTTCTGTCCAATGAGATTGCAGTATTTTTCAAATTTTGAAGTAAATGAGCTTTAAACAACCAGTGCTACTAACCAGGTAAATCGAATGAACTGATAAACCGACGCTATTCCGCATGTGTGCCTTGGAGGCGGAGCTACATGTACAGGGATATTGGTTTTGTGATTACATTCGTGCAATGCACAAGAGAACAGCTGTTAGTTTAGACGCTCGTCTTATGATATCGTCGACATTTTTTTCATAGAAATATATAGGATAAAAGAGAAAATAGCCGTGAAAAAACATATTTATTAATTACCTTTTCTCTCCAGAAACAAAAATAATATGTAATAGATGGTGAACAGTTTTTTTTTTTACTCCGAGTTTTCAATCTGAACGTTTTAACTGAAAACATTACTGGTTTCCTAACATTTTGTTTTCTATGCAATACAGCAGTTAAAATAGTACAGCGATTTATATGTTTGAAGTGTTGCATGTTGTTTAAAGTGATATTATGCCAATCCAAGGGTATACAGTAAGCGAACGGGTGAAGATCGAAAGAAGTTATCATTTTGCCACAATTCCTTACAATTTGATAATAAAGTTCGCATAAACAATAAATAACACACAGATCCAAATGAAATTTCTGTAAAGATCCATTAGAATTTACCTATAACGCTTAGTTTATAAAAAGAGTGGGACAGTCTTTTTAAATTTTAGGTGTATTTATAATTTTATCGTTAACATTTTCCAATATCAACTGTTGCAGCCGCGCGACCAATTTATTTTTGTAAATACGTACTAAAAAACTTTATCTCAACGGTGTTTCATTCGTTGGAATAGCCCCTGAGATTTAATAGAACGCTTAATTGGTGGAGTTGGTATAGGTTTAAAGTGCTATTATAGTTTATGGGTTTTTTTTTCTGGATCATTGATCCTAGTAACTTTGCGTGTTGAAAATTGTATACCGCTCAAGCCGGTGACAGTAGGCGTGCGGGATTGTGCACATTTTCATTATCCCTTATGAACAGACTGAATCAAATTGAGTCTGCAATTTTCATGTTAGTTTGTTGTTATTAATGCTTCCGATGGATAATTTTTCAAGATTTTGCTAGTTAGGCACCCCCACCTCATTGTTCACTGTAGTAAGCTATATTGAATATACCATAGCATAGTTCAGCCACCGCATTGTTCCTGGGACGGCTGTCAAGCAGTTAACCAGGACTAGTTGCTTACACTTTTTGCAAGGGACTAATAACGTCTGTACAGACCTGAACAAAGGTACAGTGCGAACGACCGTAGAAAGGATTACATGATGAATCAAAACGAAAGTAAATCACATCATCCGGGAATCAAACCTGGTTTACAATTCAAAGCTAACCGAACGGCACTTAAAACGCTTTATCTATCGGGACGCCGCCGCTATGTTTCACTTGACACAGGTATTAACAATCCTTTAGCACACCCGTGAACATGTGGTAGATCTTACTTTATAAATGTCAGTTTTAAATCTAATTTTAAATGATATATTGTGCAGCAATTGATTGCAGAACAAAAAAGAAATACAAAGCGCACAACTGTTCTACCCGCAACAAACGGACCTTCTTGCAACCAGTTAACTGGTGTGTGTATAATTTAAGTCAATATTTGCAAAATAAAAAGTTATAATGGTTTAAAACTACAGCATTATTAACATAGTAAAAACTTTAATGTTTTTTCTTCGGACATTACATATAGGTGTGTTTATCTTTTGATGATATTTTATTTCAAAACGCCCATACCACAATGTATAGGATAGTAGCTTTAATGACATTAGGATGTGCAGCTTCCTGGCAAGTGATTTTCATCAAAGAAATAAACAACAGTTTATTTTATGCATTTCAGTGGATTACTGGTTTATCCGTGAAAATTATATATGATAATTTCACAGTGAAAATTATCAAAATATAAGTTCACACTTTTCATTGACGAAACTACTTTTTTAAGATTTCCCCATGTGGTACCTCAATTTTATTTTTGCTGACAATTTTGTCAGGCTGTTAAGAGAAAAGCATAGCTGAAATTGAAAAATAACTTAAATGTCAAAAGTAATAAAAATAATAAAACTTTCTTCTATTCATCCAAATTACCAATCACCAAATATCGTCTCCTAATTTTTTGTTTCAATTTTACAGTCTGACAAATACATTCCTTCCACATGCAACACTGTTCTTGATGACATTTGGGCATATTTAAGTATCCTACGAGCAATAGCTGCCGTATGCTTTATGAAAACACGAATAGCAATGACAGTCATCAGCCGAGGAATAAGTAAATAACACAGCGTTCGTAAGGCAGCCTTTCAACAAATCCAAGTTTCCAAGTTCTTAGCCGTTTTTTTGTAAGGTTTACACATCTGTTAACACTATATATTGTCTGTTGCAATCCACAAATATGTTTTCTTTCCGTTTAAAGTTCTTTGAGTTCTTTAAAAGAAGATTTTTTAAGTTTTTACTTTATGCATATAGGGAAAATCAATGACCCCCCGAGGCAGGGCCAATTTTGACTCCAGGGCTTTTATTTGAACAAACTTGGTAGACACTCATTAGAACATATTTCATGCTAAATATCTTAGCTCTAGCTCTTTGGGTTCTTTAAAAGAAGATTTATTAAGTTTTTACTATATGCATATAGGGAAAATCAATGACCCCCCGGGGCGGGGCCAATTTTGACCCCAGGGCTTTTATTTGAACAAACTTGGTAGACACTCACTTGAAGATGTTTCATGCCAAATATCTAAGCTCTAACCGGACGAAAAGCGATCACAAAAGCTCACCCTGTCACTTTGTGACAGGTGAGCTAAAAATTTGGCAAGGCAGAGTTATGGTTCTTGTGCACTGCACACCTACTCAATGAGATCTATCTACCTACAAAGTTTCATGTTGATACCTCTTATACTTTTACAGTTATGTCTTGGACAAAGTTCAAAGTGTCAAAATAAACAAAGGGGAATAATTCAAAAATTAGGCAAGTCAGAGTTACGGTTCTTGTGCACTGCACACCTACTCTATGAAATCTTTCTACCTACAAAGTTTCATGTTGATACCACTTATAGTTTTAGAGTTATGTCCCGGACAAAGTTCAAAGTGTAAAATAAACAAAGGGGAATAATTAAAAAATTAGGCAAGACAAAGTTACGGTTCTTGTGCACTGCACACCTACTCAATAAGATCTATCTACCTACAAAATTTCATGTTGATACCTCTTATACTTTTAGAGTTATGTCCCGGACAAAGTTCAAAGTGTAAAATAAACAAAGGGGGATAATTCAAAAATTAGGCAAGGCAGAGTTACGGTTCTTGTGCACTGCACACCTACTCAATGAGATCTATCTACCTACAAAGTTTCATGTTGATACCTCTTATACTTTTAGAGTTATGTCCCGGACAAAGTTCAAAGTGTAAAAATAAACAAAGGGGAATAATTCAAAAATTAGGCAAGGCAGAGTTACGGTTCTTGTGCACTGCACACCTACTCAATGAGAGCTATCTACCTACAAAGTTTCATGTTGATATCTCTTGTTATTTCAAAGTTATGTCAAGAAAAGGGGACGGACGGACGGAAAGCCGGACGGACGGACATTTTAGGCGGCGACTATATGCTCCCCCGAAATTTTTTCGGGGAGCATAAAAAAATATACGACGCTCGCAAAAATATGCGTCACGGAAAACGCACAGCTATAATATTACCATGTCAAATGCAATAGTACTGCGTCAAAAACGCAGAAAACACTCTCTAGAGTGTAGTGATGTAATTAAGTGAATATGAATGAACCAAATAAAGCTTGATACTAAGTCCTTATATATCCTGTATAAATGTGCTCAAGTTATTTCATAAGAGGTCATGACCTCAAATAATTTCATCAGCAAACAGCAGGTCATTCACATGTATGAAAGAAATTCCAACATGAGTTGTTTCCCTTTCATTAAACTACAATTTGAAGAAATGCCATGGTCTGGGGTATCTTAGCTTTAGCAGTCCCTAAAAGGAGCCAATCAAATAAATATGAGCAGTTTATATAAAAGATTACTATATGAATGCTAATAACAAAGTTTGGTGATCATCGATCAATAAGTTCTGTAGAAAAAGCTGTCTAAAGGTTTATATCATTACTAGCTCCCTTGACCCCTAAAAGGGGCCTATCAAATTAATATGAGCAAATTTGATAAAAGACTACCTAAGAATGCTACAGACAAAGTTTGGTGATCATCCATCAATTGGTTCTGTAGAAGAAGATGTCTAAAGGAATTTCTATTTTTAGGTCTAGAGACCCCTAAAAGGGGCCAATCAAATTAATATGAGCAAATTTGATAAAAGACTACCCAAAAATGCTACAGACAAAGTTTGGTGATCATCCATCAATTAGTTCTCTAGATATAGATATTTTAAGTAATTTCTTTTTTTAGCTTTAGCGGCCTCTTAAAGGGGCCAATCAAATTAATATGAGCAAACTTGATAAGAGACTACCAAATAATGATAGAGACAAAGTTTGGTGATCATCCATCCATTAGTTCAATAGAGGAAGATGTCTAAATGCTTTTTCTATTTTTAGCCCTACAGACCCCTAAAAGGGGTCAATCAAATTCATATGAGCAAACTTGATAAAAGACTACAGACAAAGTTTGGTGATCATCCATCAGTTCTGTAGTAGAAGATGTTTAAAGGGTTTTCTATTTTTAGATCTGTTGACCCCTAAAAGGGGCCAATTGAAATGACATGAGCAAATTCAAGTGTGACTGTCACAAAGATGCTACAGACCAAATTTGAAGTAAATCTGTCCAGCGTTTTCAGAGAAGAAGCTGATTGTTGACGCATGACAACAGACGACGGACGCCGGAGTATCCCCCTTTGATACTAATAGCTCACCCTGAGCCTTCGGCTCTGGTGAGCTAAAAACATGCAATAGTCACACCCAGGCATGTGACATTTTTACTCAAGCGACTTGACTTTTGTAGATAAACAACAGGCCATTGCTACATTTCATATAAAAGCTCTCTGGTTTTTATTTCAGAAGATATACATTGATTGATTTAAGAACCACCAATGTTTTGTAAGCTAGCTGGTAAGCTTCCTCACATGGAAGAATCCAAAGTCCTTGGCCGAATTCAAACCCTCAGCGGCGACAGGCAAGTGGTTTGAAGTCAATGACCTTAACCACTAAGCCATTGGAGGTATCTACTTGTGTCTTTACAGGAAAATTGTTGTTAACCTTTTCCCTTTTATAAGCGTGTTTCGACGGCTTTTTGCCCCCCCCCCCTTTTTTTTGAGGTCTCAAACAGTGAAAATGCCCTATTTAGGCCCCAAACACGGTTTTTCGTTTGAGAAATGTTGTTAATAAAAGTGACCACTTTTTGGGCGCCGTCCCCCATCCAAATGTTACATCAGGGGGTTGCCAGAAGGGGGATGTGCCCCCTTCTGTTTTGGGGGGTTGAAGGGGGGCAGATTCCCCCTCATCGCCAAGAAAATATTGGACATTTATAGGGTAAAAATGGCCTCAGGTCGATCTTAAAGTCTTAAAGTCAAAGGTCAAGGCCACAGTGTAAAATCATTGTCTCTCAATTACTAGTTAAATCAGAGCCCGAAAACTAGGGATGTCATTCGGAGTCCGGATATCCGAACGTTCGGATCACGATTCTGTGTCCAGAGCCAATTTTCTGATCCGGAAGTTCGTATAAAATATTTTAGAATATTGAGAAAATGTGATAAATACATGCGTTGAGATAAGCGTTGAGATAAGCGTAGACATGGTGTTGACACCATATTGTATATTGTACCTTAGTTTGACAATACACATCATAATCTCTGCAGACCACAAAAAATCAATAATTACGAGTCAATTAAGACACATGTTGTTAATTAAATCGGCAACGATGTTACATTTTTATGTCCAAATTTAAATATTTAATTAGGTTATTATTTTTATATATATTTCGGCTTACCGACCCGTCGACACCTTATTTTGAGACAATGAAAAATCTGCAGAAATAAAATAATCAAATAAAGAAATGCACTTACGAATAATTTGTTAGTTATTGCAGCTTTTATAGAAATTGGTACGAAAATTATCCGACAAAATAACTTTCTCCTTTAGTATTAATCAAACATGTGCATTTAAAAAAAAAACACTTTCACCAGTAATGATTCAATAGGCATGACTGACTTATATTCGAAGCATTTGGCTCACTTCTTTTTGAGAACATACAACAAATATACAAACAGTGTACCATTGATGGTTTACCTAAATTGTACAGCCACAGTTTAGCTCGCAATGCAAAAGTTAAAATATACCATGCTGAACATTACATTTCATTAAGACAAACCGATCAAGGAAATTCATAGTAAAACATGACATCTATAGTTATCTAAAGTTGCTGTTGTCAGCAATAAAAATCAACAAAAACAGTGATTGATAAACTCATATACCCCTACCCTGATTCTTGTCAGTTTAGGCAATTTGCCAGAAAGGTTTACCCATAAACTATAAACTATGTGGAATAAAATTGTTAACACAGTTATATAACATGACAAAGTCATGAACTTTTGTTCTTGTCAGAAAAAAAAATTGCGTTTGCTTTTTTAGCTTATTAGTTGCATAATATCAGGTGATTGCAATTTAAAGCCTATGGATTTGTTTCTATATTTTATACATGATCAAACTAGAGCTACCACTGGAGTGGTGAATATCCCTCACTTGGTCTCTATGGCACATGATATATTACAATATGTAGTGTAATTTATAAAAAAAAATTTAAGAAAACATTTAAGATTGAAAAAGAGTCATTTAAAAAGAATGAAATTTGTAGATCTACTGCAGATATAAAATGTTTGAATTTTGACCTTCAATGATGACCTTGACCTTGCAGAATGGCAGCATAGGTTTGGCACTTGGCTTGTTGAGGTGAATATTTGAGCCCAGTTTGAACAAAATCCTTCCAGTATAGGATTTATAGATAAAACACCATAAAAATGGACGGACAGACTGACCAAACTACTGACTGACTGACAAAGGGCCATGACAGTGATTCTAGTACAGTGCCCTCCACATAATGTGGTTGAGTATAATTACCATGTGTGATATATACCTTCATTAGATGGATCGTAGCAATGTTGAGGATCTAAAAGATCTGCTAGTTCTGTGCAGTCAACATTTTCATGTCGGAGCGCTAGTACAAGCTGACGAAATCCCTCCGGTCGCCTTTCAAGATGACTATGTAGTACTTGAGCTGCATAACTTCTAGACACAGATCTTTGTGCAGTATCTACTGTGTCCTAAAACACATAAAATTATCCTTGTAAAACAGTTACTATGATAAATATGCTTTAAAACAAAACTTGAAAGTTACTCTGATTTTTTAAAATTTGCAGGAAAAATTTATCTTTTAAAATGTATACCCAAATCCTAATTGGAAAATTTTTAATGTGTAATGGTTTTTGATCATTGATTAGATAGCACTTTTAAGTGTTGAAAATTGAGTACCGCTCAAGCCAGTGCTAAGGGCTTGAGGGATGTTGCACTTTTTCATTATCAGTGATTTTTTATTTCAATTTTCCAAACAACCTGTGGCTTTCTGAAGGGGAAAATATAACACGATAAATCAGAAATGGGGGAAAATCTGAAATAAACTTCAGACAACTGAAAATGGAATTTTCCCACAAATTTTATAAAATTTTCAATTTCAGTTCAATTTAACATGCATGGTACATGGTATCTACAGGGATTTATCGACTAGCTGATATGTTATAATTCAGGCGCTATTAAGTCATGGTTCTGGTGAGAAAGTGCACATGGGAAAATATTAGCATTTTTGGGGAAAATATACATGTACATGCATATTTTGGTCTAGGGGAAACAGTGTTTTTTGGCTGTAAAATACAGGGAAAAAAAAATTTATCCCTAGTATACAGACTCCATGAAACCAAGTCTGCAATTTTCATGTTGTCTTTTTTAGATGAATGTTTGGAGGGTTCTCACTTTATCAAGATTTTCATTAATCATCTGCATTAATGTTTGTTTGTTTGTCTTCTTGGAGTTTAAGTTCACTCTGACACTGTGAAAGTCATATTTTGACTTTCGTATTTCTACTTATGGAGAAAGCCCTAAGGTGCATTTACAATGTATTTCAGGCATGAATGGGCACCTTTGTAGGACCACCAATCTTCCATCACCTAGTCCAATAGCTTTCTCACATGAAAGAACCCAAACCAAAAGTGGTCTGGGGCTTGTGAAATCTGAAACATCAACCTCTTGGTCTATGTATGCTCTTTAATGCACCTATTTTTAGTCTGAAGTTATCAAATGAAGGATGTAACTATTTAATTTAAAAAAAAGTAACTTTACAATACAGTAAAAGAAATGGCTTCTTTATCACCAATCAAGGGTGGTAATTGTTTATAAGCATGGCTTCATTTCTTATATTTGGTTTCTGTGATATACAGACATTGTAACCAAAATTTCTATTTTTTTTGTTTCCTCTATTGTGTTCTTGTTCAAGACACACACATTTTTTTAAAATATGGACCAAGATGCAGTTTTTCATCAAATGACAATACAGTGTTACATTGAAAGTTCTGTGATTACCCTTATGAGCACATCTGGGGATATGTCTGAATTATAAATTTGATCATTTCTTGTTAAATGTTGAGTTTTGCTTTTAGCTGTTGCTAGGGGCGTAGATGGCTAAGCTTGCAAGTACCTGTACCGTCCATCAACTGTTTTAATCAAATCGAGCATTCAACATCTTGAATTTACCATTTTGAATGTTATTTAGGTATAACTATTTACTTTACACTTCAAAAAATCTATCATAACCCAATATGTGAATAAATTTATGTCAAACTTATTTTGCAGCAAGGCAAACCTAATTTAAGTACTGTATTTATCTATATCCCACCATACATACCCTACTACTTTTGGACAAACATGGCAAATATGTAAGCAGCTGCTGTGGGTCCACTTGATCCACAAACTTTGGTAAGTACCTTAAAAAAATCTCTTTGTGTTTTCTCTCCATTGTTTGGTCTGAAATTTAAAAATAATATCTTTAAAATATAAAGCTATAATACAATACATTAAACAAGAACCACCTCCATAAATAAACAACAAAATTATGACAATTTAAGTAAAATCCAATAGTTTGACCCTAAAGGTCAAGGTCATATCACAACAATCAAATTCGTTGAACTTATATCCCCTGCCGAGTATTGGTTATTACTAACAATAACTAACACAATAACTGGAGACATAAGGCTTTATTTATATATTTATACTAACACAATAACTAGAGACATAAGGCTTCATGGCAGTGAAAAAAGGTTGGTCAGTTCACGTCTTTACCTGTGTTATTTTCTTTGTACATGATAAAAAATCAGGGCCATAACAGGTCTCCCTTTGGTATTGATTGTTCCAATAAAGTTTCATTGAATTCCTGCTAGTAGTTGCAGACAACAGCATGGAAACAATTATTGCTCTATCAAATGCATACAGCATAACCATAAAGGGCCATAACTCTGTCTTGAAGGGTCTGACCAGAACAAGACAACGATATGTGCAACTCCTCTTGGCATTGATAGTTCCTATACAGTTTCATTGAATTCAAGCCAGTAGTTGCAAAGCAAATGCGCGGAACCAATAATTGCTATTTATACATACTCACTCAGCATAACTAATCAAAGGCCATAACTCCATGTTGAAGGGTCTGACCAAAAAAAAAAAAAAAGTGATATGTGCACCTCCTATTGGCATTGATGGTTCCCTTAAAATTAAGTGGAAATCCAGCCGGTAGTTGCAGAGAAATAGCATGGAAATGATTATTGCTCTATATGCATACTATGTAACTAATCAAGAGCCATAATTTTGTGTTGAAAGGTCTGACCTAAACAAGGTGATGATATCCTCTTTGATTTGATATTTCTGAAAAAGTTTTGTGGAAATTCAGCCAGTAGTTGCAAAGAAGTAGCGCGGTCACGATTATACTGCATAACTAATCAAGGGCCATAACTCTATATTTAAGGGTCTAACCGGAACATGGCAACAATTCGCTCAGCTCATTTCCCTTTGGTAATGATGGTTCCAATAAAGTTTCTTTGAAATCCAGCTAGTAATTCAGACGGACGGACAACACCAAAACAATATCCTCCTCCCTAATTCCATCGGTGTCACAAGGGATAATAATTCAACATGTTTGTTTGTCATGTGTTATTTTGTCTATATATAAATCAAATCTGTAACTGAATAACAAAGTTCTGACAATCTAAGTAAATTTCAATAATTTGACTTTGAAGGTCAAGGTCAATTTAAGGTCACGGTCATTTCCAAATACTTCAACAATTTGCTCTTGTCACAAGGGTTCTTTTGTACAAGTATAAATCAAATTCTTAAATAGTTCAAATTTATATCTAAAACTGTTTGTGTGGACTACATCAAACAAGAGGGCCATGATGGCCCTGAGGTCGCTCACCTGTATATAGGCCCACCCAACCCCCACCCCCCCCAACGTTGCAGAGCCAATTTAACCCAAGGGCTTTTATTTGCACAAACTTGGTAGACACCCATTAGAAGATGTTTCATGCTAAACATCTAAGCTCTAGCTCATTGGGCTTTTTAAAAGAAGATTTTTTTTAAGTTTTTACTATACACATATAGTTAAAACAATGACACCCCTGGGGCCAGGCCAGTTTTGACCCCAGGGCTTTTATTTGAACAAACTTTGTAGACACTTACTAGAAGATGTTTCTTGCTTAATATCTAAACTCTAGCTATTTGGGTTTTTTCAAAGAAGATTTTAAGTTTTTGCTATACACATATAAAGAACATCAATGACCCCCGGGGCGGGGCCAATTTTGACCCCAGGTCTTTTATTTGAACAAACTTTGTAGACACTCACTAAAAGATGTTTCATACTAATATCTTAACTCTAGCTATTTGGGTTTTTTCAAAGAAGATTTTTTAAGTTTTTGCTATACACATATAAGGAAAATCAATGACCCCCGGGGCGGTGCCAATTTTGACCCCAGGGCTTTTATTTGAACAAACTTGGCAGACACCTATTAGAACATGTTTGATGCTAAATATCTTAGCCATAGCTCTTTGAGTTCTTTAAAAGAAGATTTTTTAAGATTTTACAATATGCATATAGGGAAAATCAATGACCCCCCGGGGCGGGGCCAATTTTGACCCTAGGGCTTTTATTTGAACAAACTTGGTAGACACTTATTAGAACATGTTTCATGCTAAATATCTTAGCTCTAACTCTTTGGGTTCTTTAAAAGAAGATTTTTTAAGTTTTTACTATATGCATATAGGGAAAATCAATGACCCCCTGGGGCGGGGCCAATTTTGACCCCAGGGCTTTTATTTGAACAAACTTGGTAGACACCTATTACAACATGTTTGATGCTCAATATCTTAGCCATAGCTCTTTGAGTTCTTTAAAAGAAGATTTTTTAAGTTTTTACTATATGCATATAGGGAAAATCAATGACCCCCCGGGGCGGGGCCAATTTTGACCCCAGGGCTTTTATTTGAACAAACTTGGTAGACACCCATTAGAACATGTTTCATGCTAAATATCTTAGCTCTAGCTCTTTGGGTTCTTTAAAAGAAGATTTTTTAAGTTTATACTATATGCATATAGGGAAAATCAATGACCCCCTGGGGCGGGGCCAATTTTGACCCCAGGGCTTTTATTTGAACAAGCAAATTCGTTGAATTTATATCCCCCGCCGAGTACTGGTTATGCTGTGACCTTGACCTTCAAGGAAGCAACCCAGATGTTGCACGCGACACATCGTCTTAATATGGTGATCATTTCTGTGAAATATTTTTAAAATCCGACTTCAAATAACAAAGTAATGGACCGGACACACTTTTGCTGCAAGGTCATGCTGTGACCTCGACCTTCGAAGTAACAACCCAAATGTTGCGGGCGACACATCGTCTCAATATGGTGATCATTTCTGTGAAATAGTTTGAAAATCTGACTTCAAATAACAAAGTAATGGGACGGACACGATTTTGCTGCAAGGTCATGCTGTGACCTTGACCTTCAAGGTAGCGACCCAAATGTTGCGCGCGACACATCGTCTCAATATGGTGATCATTTCTGTGAAATATTTTTAAAATCCGACTTCAAATAATGAAGTTATGGACCGGACACGATTTTGCTGCAAGGTCATGCTGTGACCTTGACCTTCAAGGTAGCAACCCAAATGTTGCACGTGACACATCGTCTCAATATGGTGATCATTTCTGTGAAATATTTTTAAAATCCGACTTCAAATAATGAAGTTATGGACCGGACACGATTTTGATGCAAGGTCATGCTGTGACCTTGACCTTGAAGGTAGCGACCCAAATGTTGCGCGCGACACGTCGTCTCAATATGGTGATCATTTCTGTGATATAGTTTTAAAATCCGACTTCAAATAACAAAGTTATGGGCCGGACACGAATTCACGTACGTATGTAACGTACGGACGTACGGACGGACGGACGACCCGACGACTATATGCTCCCCCGAAATTTTTCGGGGAGCATAAAAACTAAAAATCAACAAAGAGCCATAACTCTGTTAAATTTGGTCACAGCGAAAATTCCTTCCTTTACTACCATCTACACATTAAGGTTGTTCATCCCTGTAAGTTTAAGGAAAATCTGCCATCCGGTTTAAGAGGAGTTGCGTTCACAAAATTTCTACATAGTATATAGTGAAAAAATCAACAAAGGGCCATTATTATTACCACTTCAGTGTGCAATATATTTACAGTGACAACTTAAATATTCCGAAACTACAGATGGAGAGGTATTTCCTTCTGTTTAAAAATAAATGCTGGGAAAAGCAGGGGAGACGGCAAGTTTATTCTAGGAGTTTCGTCAGTAGTTTTGATTAAACTTCATTATTCTACCCATATCAGCAATGCCCTTCACAGCTAATAAATGCAAATAGTGTTACATCCTTTTCAGAGCTTAAATGTCGGGAAAACTCTCAATGAGTAATTAATTCAGTCATTCACATAATCTCTACTCCAGAAAAAAATGAAGAAACTAGAAATGTGTCATCATGCCACGGATGCCCCCGCATGCAGCCAAAATTTCAGATGTTATAATATTTAGTTCCAAATTTGTTTGCACAAATTATTTTTTTAATTGAAACATAGAGTTATGGTTATGGGCAATTAAAGATAATTGTGGTTCATGTATGTTGCATTTCCTTTCAATGTGGTTGGCCATTGATGAAGTTTAATTGAATTACTCTGTAATAAGTCCAGAAAGACAAAGAAAAAGAACAAAGGGCAATAACTCTATAAATACTGAAGATAGAGTTATAGTTCTTGTGCACTGCACTTCCTCTTATTGTGCTTGACCATTGTATGAAGTTGTTTTGAATTCCAACCAGTACGTTTTAAGTTATGTTCCAGACAAGGAAAAGTATCAAAGGGCAGTAACTCTGTATTTTGTCAAAATGGAGTTATGGCTCTTGTGCACTGCACTTCCTTTGAATGTCCTTGACAACTGTATGAAGTTGTACTGAATTCCAAACAGTAGTTTTCAAGTTATGCTCTGGACAAGGAAAAGTAACAAAGGGCAATAACTCTGTAATTAGTCAAGATGGAGTTATGGTTCTTGTGCACTGCACTTCCCCTGATTGTGCTTGACCATTGTATGAAGTTGTTTTGAATTCCAACCAGTAGTTTTAAAGTCATGCTCTGGACAAGGAAAAGAAACAAAGGGCAGTATCTCTGTAATAAGTCAAAATGGAGTTATGGTTCTTGCGCACTGCACTTCCTCTCAATGTGCTGGACCATTGTATGAAGTTATAATGAATTCCAACAATTAGTCTTCAAGTTATGGTCCGGACAAAAGAAAGCAATGGAAAAGTAATAAAGGGCAATAACTCTGTAATTACTTTAGATAGAGTTATGGTTCTTATGCACTGCACTTCCTCTCAATGTGCTTCTCTAGTTATGCTCCGGACAAGGAAAATGCAACAGACAAAAAAAAAAGCAATGGAAAAGTAACAAAGGGCAATAACTCTGTAATTACTTTAGATAGAGTTATGGGTTCTTGTGCACTGCACTTCCCCTTATTGTGTTTGACAATTGTATGAAGTTGTTTTGAATTCCAACCAGTAGTTTTCAAGTTATGCCCCGGACAAGGAAAAGTAACAAAGGGCAATAACTCTGTAATTAGTCAAGATAGAGTTATGGTTCTTGTGCACTGCACTTCCTCTCAATGTGCTTGACCATTGTATGTAGTTATATTGAATTCCAACCATTAGTTTTCAAGTTATGCTCCGGACAAGGAAAATGCAACGGACGTCTGGACCGACCGACCGACCGACCGACCAACCGACCGACCACCGGGTGACTCCTATATACCCCCCCAAACTTCGTTTTTGGGGGTATAAAAAGCATATTTCATATTTGTAGCCAAAATAATGGCTACATACATTTCCACAAAAGTATGAGTGCTGAAACTAAAAGTTCAAAATTTTTCCAACATTCAAGAAAGATAAGTTTGTCCAAAATCATTGAACCTGTATAATAATGACCAAATTCAAACTTAAACTGCTTATTCCTAAGATGTATCTATATTATTTTCAAAGTGAAAGGGACATAACTCTGCCAAAAATCATCGAACCATGACCAAATTTAAACTTGACCTGCGCCTTCCTTTGACATATTCATATGTCAAATTTGAGTTTAATATGTAACACTGTTGGGTAGATAATGAACAAAAACTGTAAATTTCATATTATTTTCAAAGTGAAGGGGGCATTACTCTGCCAAAAATCATTGAACCATGACCAAATTCAAACTTGGCCTGGGCATTCCAAAAACATATCCATATGTCAAATTTGAGTTGAATGTGTTGTACCGTTGGGGAGATAATAAACAGAAACTGAAAATTTCATATTATTTTCAAAGTGAAAGGGGCATAACTCTGCCAAAAATCATCGAACCATGACCAAATTCAAACTTGACCTGTATTTTCTCATGATATATCCATATGTCAAATTTGAGTTGAATGTGTTGTACCGTTGGGGAGATAATGAACGGAAACTGATGATGATGGAATGACAGAATGACGGAATGACGGAATGACAGAAGGACGGAAGGACGGAACAGGGTAACACTATATGTCCCGGCCATTACATGGCGGGGGCATAAAAAGTTCACTTTATCGTAAACGCAGTCTTATAGGTATTTTGTCAGACAATGGTTTAAGAAATGATTAAAAATGATCGCCTCAAGTACAAAACGCTTTATACACTTCTTCATCATCATAATCTGGTATATGAAATCTTCTTTCTAACAACAATTTTAGTTCTCACAAGATTCCATCAGTATATGATTAATTATATATCACTTATGTTGTTCAACATATCAAGAAATAGCTTTATATTTTTTCAATTTCAATTTCTGTCAAACTTTATCCTGATGAAGACCTCACGGTAGGTCGAAACTGGTAGATAATAAAATAACATAAACATCCAAGGTGTTGAGGTGTAATTTTTTTCTTACTTATCCTATCTTGAGTAATATTTTTTCAGTATAATTTAATTTGTTTTCCTGTTGTTATTTGGAGTAGCCCGACTCATAATTTACTGATGTTGGTAGTGATCTAAGCCACAAAAAAACGACAAACCAGCACAAATTTCTACTAGTGATGACAAGGGTGGGATAGATGACTGTGTGTCTTTTTCAGTTCAAAAGTAATTGGAAAACCAGAGGGCCATGAAGGCACTGAGGTCGCTCACCTGTATTTAGGCCCCCGGGGCAGGGCCAATTTACACCCCAGGGCTTTTATTTGAACAAACTTGGAAGACACTCATTAGAAGATGTTTCATGATGTTAAGTTTTTACTACACACATATAATGAAAAACAATGACCTCCCCCCCACCCCTTTGGCAGGGCCAATTTTAACCCAAGGGCTTTTATTTGAACTAACTTGGTAGACACCCACAAAAGATGTTTCCTGCAAACTAACCTCTAGCTCATTGGGTTTTTTAAAAGAAGATTTTTTAAGTTTTTACTATATGCATACAGGGAAAATCAATGACCCCGGGGCCGGGCCAATTTTGACCCCATGGCTTTTATTTGAACAAACTTGGTAGACAATTACTAGATGATGTTTCATGCTAAATATCTTAGCTCTAGCTCTTTGGGTTCTTTAAAAGAAGATTTTTTAAGTTTTTACTATATGCATATAGTTAAAAACAATGACACCTCTGGGGCGGGGCCAGTTTTAGCCCCAGGGCTGTTATTTGAACAAACTTTGTAGACACTTACTAGAAGATGTTTCATGCTTAATATCTAAACTCTAGCTATTTGGGTTTTTTCAAAGAAGATTTTTTAAGTTTTTGCTATACACATATAAGGAAAATCAATGACCCCTGGGGCGGGGCCAATTTTGACACCAGGGCGTTTATTTGAACAAACTTGGTAGACACTTATTAGAAGATGTTTCATGCAAAATATCTTAGCTCTGGCTCTATGGGTTCTTTAAAAAAAGATTTTTTAAGTTTTTACTATATGCATAAAG
Organism: Ruditapes philippinarum; assembly: GCF_026571515.1. Lineage (NCBI taxonomy): Eukaryota > Metazoa > Mollusca > Bivalvia > Venerida > Veneridae > Ruditapes > Ruditapes philippinarum. Next base: position 79,336 of record NW_026857670.1, read on the forward strand.
GGAAAATCAATGACCCCCTGGGACAGGGGCCAATTTTGACCCCAGGGCTTTTATTTGAACAAACTTGGTAGACACTTATCAGAAGATGTTTCATGCTAAATATCTTAGCTCTAGCTCTATGGGTTCTTTAAAAGAAGATTTTTTAGGTTTTTATAATATGCATATAGGGAAAATCAAAGACCCCTGGGGTGGGGCCAATTTTGACACCAGGGCTTTTACTTGAACAAACTTTGTAGACACCCATTAGAACATGTTTCATGCTAAATATCTTAGTTCTAGCTCCATGGGTTCTTTAAAAGAAGATTTTTTAAGTTTTTACTATATGCATATAGGGAAAATCAATGACCCCCTGGGGCGGGGCCAATTTTGACACCAGGGCTTTTATTTGAACAAACTTGGTAGACACTTATTAGAAGATGTTTCATGCTTAATATTTTGGCTCTAGCTCTATGGGTTCTTTAAAAGAAGATTTTTTAAGTTTTAACTAGATGCTTATAGGGAAAATCAATGACCCCTGGGACAGGGCCAATTTTGACTCCAGGGCTTTTATTTGAACAAACTTGGTAGACACTCATTAGAAGATGTTTCATGCTAAATATCTTTGCTCTAGCTTCATGGGTTCTTTAAAAGAAGATTTTTTAAGTTTTTACTATATGCATATAGGGAAAATCAATGACCCCCGGGGCCGGGCCAATTTTGACCCCAGGGCTTTTATTTGAACAAACTTGGTAGACACTCATTAGAAGATGTTTCATGCTAAATATCTCAGCTCTAGCTCTATGGGTTCTTTAAAAGAAGATTTTTTAAGTTTTTACTATATGCATAAAGGGAAAATCAATGACCCCCTAGGGCGGGGCCAATTTTGACCCCAGGGCTTTTATTTGAACAAACTTGGTAGACACTTATTAGAAGATGTTTCATGCTAAATATCTTAGCTCTAGCTCTATGGGTTCTTTAAAAGAAGATTTTTTAGGTTTTTATTATATGCATATAGGGAAAATCAAAGACCCCTGGGGTGGGGCCAATTTTGACCCCAGGGCTTTTATTTGAACAAACTTTGTAGACACCCATTAGAACATGTTTCATGCTAAATATCTTAGATCTAGCTCTTTGGGTTCTTTAAAAAAGAATTTTTAAGTTTTTACTATATGCATATAGGGAAAATCAAAGACCCCCTGGGGCGGGGCCAATTTTGACACCAGAGCTTTTATTTGAACAAACTTGGTAGACACTTATTAGAAGATGTTTCATGCTAAATATTTTGACTCTAGCTCTATGGGTTCTTTAAAAGAAGATTTTTTAAGTTTTAACTATATGCATATAGGGAAAATCAATGACCCCCTGGGACGGGGCAAATTTGGACCCCAGGGCTTTTATTTGAACAAACTTGGTAGACACTTATTAGAAGATGTTTCATGCTAAATATCTTTGCTCTAGCTCCATGGGTTCTTTAAAAGAAGATTTTTTAAGTTTTTACTATATGCATATAGGGAAAATCAATGACCCCTGGGGCGGGGCCAATTTTGACCCCAGGGCTTTTATTTGAACAAACTTGGTAGACACTTACTAGATGATGTTTCATGCTACATATCTTAGCTCTAGCTCCATGGGTTCTTCAAAAGAAGATTTTTTAAGTTTTTACTATCTGTATATAGGGAAAATCAATGACCCCCTGGGGCGGGGCCAATTTTGACCCCAGGGCTACTATTTGAACAAACTTGGTAGACACTCACTAGAAGATGTTTCATGCCAAATATCTAAGCTCTAGCTCTTAAAGTTTTTTAAAAGAAGATATTTAAAGTTTTTTCTTTCGGTTGCCATGGCAACCAGAGTTCTGCATGGAATTAAATTCTTTGAACAATTTTTAAAGGTGACCACCAAAGGAACATTCCTGTGAAGTTTGGATGAAATTGGCTAAGTGATTTATGAGGAGATGTCATTTAAAAGAAAAGTTTACGGACGGACGCCGGACGACAGACGGACGGACGACGGACGAAAAGCTATCACAAAAGCTCACCCTGTCACTTTGTGACAGGTGAGCTAAAAATGTTTCAAATGTAATAGTGCAATCTTTAAATGATTCAAGAAGCTTTTCTTTGTATTATTCAAATAATTTCAGATTCAATTGTTACTTATTTAATATTCATTTGTTGCTATACCAACGTGCTTTCTCAAAACAAAACAAGAGCTGTCAGTAGGACAGCACGCTCGACTATTCTAAGTGCTTGATAGTAAAAGAGCCTTGATAATTTTAAATTTTTTAAGTTCACAAAAGGGCTAATTTTTTTTTATCAATTCATGTTATAGGCCTTTAAGAGAGAGTCTAATTATACAGTATTGGCTTGACTATTCGGAAGGTAATGTCACAAGGGTGTTTTAAAATAATAGAGTATAATAATACTAATGACCTATGAATACATAAATTTGACAGAAAAGGTACAAAGGCTTGTTATTAAGATGTTTTATCAAGTTAATCACTGCTTTATTATTATGAATGCATAAAATTGTCCCAAAAAAGGCACAAACCCTTCAGTAGTTATTGAGATAACAGCTTACAAGCAAAACTTTACCATGAATTTCTAAGTTGAAAAAGGGGAGAAAAATCAGCCTAAATGCAAGATAGAATTATGGATCTTTGTCAGTGACCTACAATTATGACCCTAAATGCATATGTGAAGTTTTAAATAAATATCTTTAATAGTTATTGAGATATGTAAAACTTTCATGTAAACATTAACCAAGAGACTAAATAGAAAAAGGGCTATGAATCAGCCTTAATGCAAGATAGAGTTATGGAACTTGGTAAGTGACATACAATTATGACCCTCCAATTATAATACCCTAAATGCATGTGTAAAAAAGTTTCAAGTAAATATCTTTGAAGACCTTTAACCTTTATCCAAAATTTCTAAGTTTTAAAGGGGCAAATAATTCTGCAAATATTGCAGGCAGAGTTATGCAATTTTGCAAACTGATGTACATTGTTACTTTAAAAAAAGTATTTTAAATTTCAATTGAATATCTCAAGCAATGATTAAGATATTTGACTTTACAAAAAAACTTTAACCAAAATTTCTAAGTTCCAAAGGGGCATAATTATGTCAATATTGTAGGCAGAGTTAACCAACTTGTCAATCTGATGTACATTGTTACTATAAATAAGTATTGTAAGTTTCAATTGAATATCTCAAGCAATAATTGAGATATTTGACTATACAAAAAACTGTAACCAAAATTTCTAATTTAAAAAGGGGCATAATTCAGTCAATATTGTAGGCAGAGTTATCCAACTTGTCAATCTGAAGTACCTTGTTACTATAAATAAGTATTGTAAGTTTCAATTGAATATCTCAAGCAATAATTGAGATATTTGACTTTACAAAAAACTTTAACCAAAATTTCTAAGTTAAAAAGGGGGATAATTCTGTCAATATTGCAGGCAGAGTTATCCAACTTGTCAATCTGATGTACCTTGTTACTACAAACAAGTATTGTAAGTTTCAATTGAATATCTCAAGTAATAATTGAGATATTTGACTTTACAAAAAACTTTAACCAACGCAGACGCCGACGCGGACGCCGATGCGGACGCTGACACTGACGCCAGGGCGACTACAATAGCTCTCATATTCTTCGAATAGTCGAGCTAATAAAACTGAGCATATCACATTTTAAAAGGGATTTCAAGTTTATGTACATTACTAAAGATCTAATTATAACCCCAAAAATGCCTTTAAAGCTACATTAAGGTGACAACAGACACTTTCCGTGGTACTCACATAAATGTCATTTAAACCAAGTTATTTTAGTAATAATTGTTATTCATTTAATCTTTATACATTAAATGTCGTTGATCATCATAAAAAATAACATATTTGAAAAAAATGCCTTTGTAAATTATTGATTTTGAATAAAAATCCTAAAATTTTAAATCGTCATATCAAAGTCATTTTTTATCTTTTTGTCATCAAACTTTCGGAAAATAACCTTACTTATATTATCTAGGGAACCGTGTCTCAAATTTTTTCTATCTTTTCTCAAAAAAATATTACGTAACATCAAACATTTTATGCGACTTTTTTCACCATAAATATTACGTAATTAAAGATAATAAAGTCGCTGATTGAGCAAACAAAAATCCCTGACACGGTTCCCTCCGTAAATGAATTTCCTTTCATGTGCTTTAAACCGCATGTTAATTGCTTGATTATTAAAAAAGTTATGCCGATTCATAGTTAGTCCGACCTGCATCAAACGAAGTGTCATAAATCGGCTGTTCTCTCTCGGACCCCTACGTTTCACGCTAAATAATTGCATAATACACAAATATCGCACCAGAGAGGGTCACAAGTTGCGGTAACATACTCTAACAACATTTTATGACCCAGTGACATCTGATCAATTAAAAAGCTGCTGATTAATATCAGTTTATAGCCGAAATTTCTTCAATTCTTAACGTGATTTACTGTCGTCGCACATGACATGTGACTATCGGTAAAATTTGAGGCACTCAGTGGGGGGGGAATGGAATGCATTTACGCACCGCTAGCGGGGTATTTAATTGTTTCCTTTTTGAAGTTTATTATTATTATCATCAGCATTATTATTGTATTATACCAGTGTCACTCTGCCTGTGTATTCGTGTATGAAATTCCGTTAAAATATAAAGTAAAATAACAAAAAACTGAGCTTCTGAAAGTCTTTTTAAAGTCCATGGTAGATGTACAAATAAGAACGGGATATTATATATTTTTTTCCACCAAATTGATAATGCTTCACATATTTTAATAGAAATAAAAGGTATTACTCGATCATCATGATCTGGCCTTCTTGACTTCTATTATGAATATCATCTATGCACGGCATAAAGATCCAGTTTCTACCGGGATAGACAATAAATTTCATACTTTGTCCCAGATTTATTAGTACTGTGTCCGATTTACTGGCGAACAATTTATTTTCACTAAAATATCTTTTAATATCTTTTTTTTATTCATAGAGAACACGGATATATATTACATATAAGTAATATAAATCCGTGATAGAGAAATTATCATCCTTAGACAATCTAAAATGGTTTAGAAATTTGTCAGGGACACCTTACCACAAGTCATATAGGCGTTCACATAAAAAATGTTGTCTGTTTTTGTTGTTGTTTTTACTTGACATTGTTAGAAAACGAGGTTGAATGTAAAGTAAGCCCTTGAATCCGTACAAAAGTCTATCAACTCAATGTAATATCTATCAGATTAACGGGACAGACAAATTATTTTCACACATTATGGATATTTTAGCAAACTACATTTTTAATCAACCCCGTGGTCGTGCGTTTTGCCACTATGCTTAATTATTTATGTTTCATACATTATGTTACGTACATTGGCCGACAATTTCTTAATTTATAAAAAAGGCTAAATGTTGAGATATTCATAAAAGATGTACGGTAGTTGTACGATACATGTATTACGAGAAGTATGGACCAGTATGGACCTGTAATTCACGGATATATGGAACTACCGATTTCCCTCATTGATGCCTCAACAGGGGGCGGAGCGTTATCGATAATCGACAGGTTACGCGAATAGCAGATACAAATAGTATAGGTACCGTTTTAAAACGTTTAAAAACACATTTTTGGACTAACTGCTTCCAAAATTAAATCACGAATGTGTTCAGAAAAGGTTGATAAATCTAATTAGCAAAAAATCTCACTTTAGGTATTTTCAGTGATAATTGACTCCGTTGTCACCTTAAATGAATTTCTTAAAAAACAGAAATAGCGAAATTTCATTAGTTAATTTGGTTTCATATCGACTCCAGATCTTATTATGGTGTCAAGCCAACCAAAATGAATTTTATAAGCATAAACATCTGCGACCTCATTGTGGGAAATCGGAATTTGCATGAGAAACTCCGCCTTCGGGTAATCCATACATCAATATTAAATCAACAAACATGGTTATAAGTAGCAGTCCTAATATAACGGTATATTTACGCTTTGTAACGGTTGTTTTTATACAAATTTAATATTTTTACGAGATGATTACTCTTTCCTGAACGCTATGCCAAGTGCACCATGAAGCTAAAACGGTTAAAGTGTGTATGCACATGAAAATCTCGTATTTGCTGTGTTCTGTATAGCAACTATAACACTGTGACGTAGCACATACATGAACTGATTACAGTCTTCATTTGCATGTTAAAATTCGTTTAAGAACTTTAGTGTTACCGTGGGGTTTTCCGTTTAAAATCTTAATTTATGAACAATATTTGATGAGATTTACATCAATACTGTTAATAAGGTTAATAAAACAGTAGAATGTTTGGTTATTAGGCCGACGGCAAAATATTTTTACATATTTATTTAATGTAACTTTAAGCCATGTTTCATGAAAATATTACATGTATTAAATAAATCATCTCAACATATTTTTTCGACTAACAGATAAAGGGACGTACGGAAATTTGGGGTTATTTCTATGTGGCATTTCTCCATATAAATGGCAGGAATTGTGAGGTTAACTGACGGTTAATGGTGTTTCCTGATTTTGGACGGTATAAAGAGCATAACACATTGCATTGTGGCGTTCAAACCCATGAGGGAAAGCCATTTTGGTCTCCTCCAGTGAACGAGGAGACTAATAACGTTTAATGTAGATTATTATTGTGTTAATGTCAGACGCTCACTTTTACCACCGAAATTGGAGATTATAAATTATGATATGCTAAAACCCCAAACTCTCCTTGATTCACTAGTCTAAGAAAAAAAATAATGAGGACAATATTATGAGGACAATAAGTATTGAAACACATAATAAAATATTTGCACATAATGTGTCACATGTAAAGATAACTTGACAATAGTAACTCCAAAGTATAAGCACCTAGACCCTACATTTTTCTGTGCATATAAACTTTCACTTAACCTCTTTTTTGTGTTATTTGTTCTTCCAACATTTTGTCAAGTTGTTGCTCTATCTCCTCTGTACTTAATCCCCTCTCTGTGTAAGTCAAAAGATCTGCAAGCTTGCTTTGATTTGTAATTTTAAGACGTATTTTGAAGTCTTTGTAAGCATCTTCGCCTTTTGATCTTACTTTTCTTATGATATCTTCGTTTTTCTTTGTTGTATTTGTCTCTTCCTGTAACAGTGTACTTGCTTTTGTAATCAATCTACTACAGATATACATTTTAAAGCTGTTTATATTATAATACAGATATCACATGGTCCCGGTTCGTAGCCGCATACAAAATTATCTTTAAATATTATCAAATTTATTGGTTATAACTTTTATCAAGCTTTTGAATTAACAATAAAATAGCCTTTGAATAAAGTAAAGGATAAGTAAAAGGTAGTTACTACACACAAGACTCACTGTCCCTTAACCTATTCAAGTTAATATATTAAAAAAATGTCCAAATGTGAATACATGTATTTAATTTTCGTATGAGCCATCTGTTATAGATATTATGAAAGTTAGTCCTCGTAACAACAAAAACCCGTTTTGAAAATTCTATTCATTAAAAAAGTGTACTTGTTCATGTAATAATTTAACATACATTTTATTGTCACTAGTGCCATATTTTCTTCAAAAGGTATATTGTTGGCTTAGCTAAGCTGGATGCCCGATACTATCTAAGCTCTATCACTTGTGGTGTAAGAGCAAAATACCTTTGTAAAGATGTTTTCAAACTTTCTTTACAATAAAAGTATCCCAGGGACAGACTTTATTCTTGACCCTGGAATTCTTGGTCCACATAATATAATAATGATTCAGGATTTTTTCTTTTTGTTTTCATTCCTGGAGAAATTTTTAGCAGACATTTAATATAAATACTATTAAGATGAATTTAAATCATAAAGACAATGTGCAGTGAAGCATATCATGAAAGTATTTGATGTTATACCATAATATCCCGTCTGTCAATGAAGGAGAATAATTCGAACCCTGTGTCCAGGTCAATGATTTCCTCGGGAATGAGATACATTCTAAGCTTCCTCCTGTTTTGATCAAAGACGTTTCGCCAAACCTCCATTTCTAGTTCTGTAGATTGTGCAGCCATCTATTCTTTATCAAAATATATACAAGAGGGCCATGATGGCCCTGAGGTCGCTCACCTGTATATAGGCCCCCAAAGCGGGGCCAGTTTAAACCCCCAGGGCTTTTATTTGAACAAACTTGGAATTAAGACACCCATTAGAAGATGTTTCATGATGTTAAGTTTTTGCTATACACATATAAGGAAAAACAATGACCTTCTCCCCCCCCTGGCAGAGTTAATTTTAACCCAAGGGCTTTTATTTGAACAAACTTGGTAGACACCCATAAGAAGATGTTTCATGCTAAACATCTAAGCTCTAGCTCATTGGATTTTTTTAAAAGGAGATTTTTTAAGTTTTTACTATACACATATATTAAAAAACAATGACACTCCTGGGGCGGGGCCAGTTTTGACCCAAGGGCTTTTATTTGAACATACTTTGTAGACACTTATTAGAAGATGTTTCATGCTTAATATCTAATTCTAGCTATTTTGGTTTTTTCAAAAAAGATTTTTTAAGTTTTTGCTATACACATATAAGGAAAGCAATGACCCCCGGGGCGGAGCCAATTTTGACCCCAGGGCTTTAATTTGAACAAACTAAGTAGACACCCATTAGAACATGTTTCATGCTAAATATCTTAGCTCTAGCTCTTTGGGTTCTTTAAAAGAAGATTTTTTAAGTTTTTACTATATGCATATAGGGAAAATCAATGACCCCCTGGGACGGGGCCAATTTTGACCCGAGGGCTTTTATTTGAACAAACTTTGTAGACACTCACTAGAAGATGTTTCATGCTTAATATCTAAACTCTAGCTATATGGGTTTTTTCAAAGAAGATTTTTTAAGTTTTTACTATACACATATAAGGAAAATCAATGACCCCCGGGGCGGGGCCAATTTTGACCCAAGGGCTTTTATTTGAACAAACTTTGTAGACACCCATTAGAACATGTTTCATGCTAAATATCTTAGCTCTAGCTCTTTGGGATCTTTAAAAGAAGATTTTTTAAGTTTTTACTATATGCATATAGGGAAAATCAATGACCCCCTGGGGCGGGGCCAATTTTGACCCCAGGGCTTTTATTTGAACAAACTTGGTAGACACCCATTAGAACATGTTTCATGCTAAATATCTTAGCTCTAGCTCTATGGGTTCTTTAAAAGAAGATTTTTTAAGTTTTTACTATATGCATATAGGGAAAATCAATGACCCCCTGGGGCGGGGCCAATTATGACCCCAGGGCTTTTATTTGAACAAACTTGGTAGACACTCACTAGAAGATGGTTCATGCCAAATATCTATTTAAGCTCTAGCTCTTTGGGTTTTTTAAAAGAAGATATTTAAAGTTTTTTCTTTTGGTTGCCATGGCAACCAGAGTTCTGCATGGAATTAAATTCTTTGAACAATTTTTAAAGGTGACCACCAAAGGAACATTCCTGTGAAGTTTGGATGAAATTGGCTTAGTGGTTTATGAGGAGATGTCATTTAAAGTAAAAGTTTACGGACGGACGACGGACGGTCGATGGACGGACGCTGGACGAAAAGCGATCACAAAAGCTCACCCTGTCACTTTGTGACAGGTGAGCTAATAAAACACTTCAAAATAACCAAATATATTGAAAAAATTTTTTGTCTTCATTTTGACTAGAAAGTCGGAGAAAGAGAAATTTCTTCACAAATGTTAAACAAGGATCATTCTTGGGGGCGATTTTCCGCGATTTCTCGCAAAAAAAATCACCAAAATCTCAGAGAAATTTGTGAAATGAGAGAAAATCTTGCACAGCAATTTAAGTCGGAATATGTCTTTTCACAATCTAAAGAATGCTAAAATTTCACAAAAATATGATGAAAAATTCACGATTCCCATTAAGAATTTAATTTCCAATTGTTTATAAATGAAATTGGTGTAAAAAACTCCAAAAAGTAGCCCAACACTTTGAATTATTTAGCCTAAAATAATTGCCGATCGGAGACCGAAAATTCACACACAGAAATACAGTATGATGGCTAGCCTTTATCTATCTGTAAGTCGAGAATTTACACAAAACACTTTTAATTGATTTTGATAAAAATTGTAAGACACAGACTAACATAACAAGAGGGCCATTATGGCCCTAAGGTCAACTGAATATAGGCCCCCCAACCCCCCCCCCCCCAACGTTGCAGGGCCAATTTAACCAAAGGGCTTTTATTTGCACAAACTTGGTAGACACCCATAAGAAGATGTTTCATGCTAAACATCTAAGCTCTAGCTCATTTGGCTTTTTAAAAGAAGATTTTTTTAATGTTTTTACTATACACATATAGTTAAAAACAATGACACCCCTGGGGCTGGGCCAGTATTGACCCAAGGGCTTTTATTTGAACAAACTTTGTGGACACTTACTAGAAGATGTTTCATGCTTAATATTTAAACTCTAGCTCTTTGGGTTTTTTCAAAAAAGATTTTAAGTTTTTGCTATACACATATAAAGAAAATCAATGACCCGGGGGGCGGGGCCAATTTTGACCCCAGGTCTTTTATTTGAACAAACTTTGTAGACACTCACTAAAAGATGTTTCATGCTTAATATCTTAACTATAGCTATTAGGGTTTTTTCAAAGAAGATTTTTTAAGTTTTTGCTATACACATATAAGGAAAATCAAAGACCCCCGTGCGGTGCCAATTTTGACCCCAGGGCTTTTATTTGAACAAACTTGTTAGACACCTATTAGAACATGTTTGATGCTAAATATCTTAGCCATAGCTCTTTGAGTTCTTTAAAAGAAGATTTTTTAAGTTTTTACTATATGCATATAGGGAAAATCAATGACCCCCCGGGGCGGGGCCAATTTTGACCCCAGGTCTTTTATTTGAACAAACTTTGTAGACATTCACTAAAAGATGTTTCATGCTTAATATATTAACTATAGCTATTTGGGTTTTTTCAAAGAAGATTTTTTAAGTTTTTGCTATACACATATAAGGAAAATCAATGACCCCCGGGGCGGTGCCAATTTTGACCCCAGGGCTTTTATTTGAACAAACTTGGTAGACACTTATTAGAACATATTTCCTGCTAAATATCTTAGCTTTAACTCTTTTGGTTCTTTAAAAGAAGATTTTTTAAGTTTTTACTATATGCATATAGGGAAAATCAATGACCCCCCCGGGGCGGGGCCAATTTTGACCCCAGGGCTTTTATTTGAACAAACTTTGCAGATACCTATTAGAACATGTTTGATGCTCAATATCTTAGCCATAGCTCTTTGAGTTCTTTAAAAGAAGATTTTTTAAGTTTTTACTATATGCATATAGGGAAAATCAATGACCCCCCCCCCCGGGCGGGGCCAATTTTGACCCCAGGGCTTTTATCTTTTATTTGAACAAACTTGGTAGACACCTATTAGAACATGTTTTATGCTAAATATCTTAGCTCTAGCTCTTTGGGTTCTTTAAAAGAAGATTTTTTAAGTTTTTACTATATGCATATAGGGAAAATCAATGACCCCCCGGGCGGGGCCAATTTTGACCCGAGGGCTTTTATTTGAACAAACTTGGTAGACACTCACTAGAAGATGTTCCATGCTAAATATCTAAGCTCTAGCTCTTATGGTTTTTTAAAAGAAGATATTTAAAGTTTTTTCTTTCGGTTGCCATGGCAACCAGAGTTCTGCGTGGAATTAAATTCTTTGAACAATTTTTAAAGGTGACCACCAAAGGAACATTCCTGTGAAGTTTGAATGAAATTGGCTTAGTGGTTTATGAGGAGATGTCATTTAAAGCAAAAGTTTACGGACGGACGACGGACGGACGCCAGACGAAAAGCGATCACAAAAGCTCACCCTGTCACTCAAAAATAAATACCGGTAAAATTTGTCTTCTAAATGTCACATCAACCACGGTAAATTTTTCCGTAAAGAACAAATTTAATACTTATAAAATATCACACAATATTCAAGGTCATTGATTGAGTGAATGTATTTATCAATTTAATCTACAAAAAGGTCTTGTCCTTAGGATTGTTGTGTCTAAATTTGATGACAATTCATTCATTAATAATAAATTTTTAGCCAAGTATTGAGAGAAGTAATTAAGAGGGCAAAAATGGCCCTAGAACGCTCACCTGACCCATGGAACTCACTGAGCATTAACTAAGACAAGCATCCTGACCAAGTCCGATAAAATTGAGTATTATATGTGACCACTAAAGTGTTAACAAAGTTTTCCCATATTTAGGCAGTGTTACCTAGTTTTTGACCCAAGGTGACCCCTGTTCGAACTTGACCTAGAAATCACCAAAACAAACTTGCAGACCAAATTCAAGGATATTTTGATAAAATCAGTAGCCACTAGAGTTAAAAAAGATTTTTCTATTTATAGCTCCTGTGACCTAGTTTTTCATCCGAGATGACCAATGTTCAAACTCATCCTAGCAATTCCCTAGACAAGCATCCTCACCAAATTTGATGATGATTGAGGCAAAAATGTGACCAATAGAGTGTTAACAAACAAATGTGGACAGACAATGGAGGATGGAAATTTAATGATCCTGAAAGCTCAACCTAAGCTAGCTCAAGTGAGCTAAAAACCATATAAGGAAACATGTTATGCCAAGGGAGGAAACTCTACATGAAATGTAAATTAAACGTTTACAGGTTTCATGATGAGCAAAAGGAAATTGTATTACAAAGAACAGAATACAAATGGAATATCAAAAATGTTAATATGTTTTATGATTTTATTTATGAAGAATCAATAATTTATTATGTTAATTGAGTTAATAATGTTTATTTCCATTACACCCCATATATAGGTCTCTTCGTAACAAGCATGGCTGCAGTGTCTATTTTTAGTGACATCTTGGGGTTTTCCAATGTCTTAACCATGTCATTCAACAGTTGTAGTTCCCTTGCAGATTATTTAGAGATTCATGACTTCAAAATATTTTGAAACACAATGTCCGGTAAATTGAGTTGTCTCTATGATTTTTCTCTTTTATAATGCCCTACTATGAACACAGGGAAAAGACACTTTGAACAACTGATCTGACACTTCAACTTAATATCCCCTACCGCTATTGGTATTAGTTATACAAATACTATAGAGGTATAATGAAAATTGTGTAATAGTGTCATATTATTGTTGTTATGAATAGTAAATGTGGAAATTGAGTTTAAATAATATTTTTTTGGGGTTGTTACTGGGACTGGAGGAGGGAGGGGTAGCAGATAGTATCAAATCAAAGCGTCTTGTCCCTGTGACTTTGAAGACACATTTTTATGAACAGAACGTTAATTTTGCGTTTGATAAAATAACGTTTACGTGAATTAAATCATGTTCAGTTCTGAACATATTAATCCAGAGAAAAGTCTATGCCCTGATCTATACGGTAGAGACTGGTGGGCATACATGCCATAATGTCCCGGATGTCCGGGACAGTCCCTGAAATAAGGTCTCTGTCCCGGAGGTGTCCAGGAGATGTTTTATGTCCCGGTAAAAAAAATCTAAAATACTCTACTAAAATAATCTACTTTGAAGCAGGAAATTTTACATTTTTGTCAAGTTTTTATAAACTAATTTAGAACGCAACTTACGACGAACGATTATCCCCTAACAGCACTGCAATGGTGACACTAATCCTTTAATTGGTATATCTATGTGCCCCTTACAACAAACAAGAGCGATCAGTGATCACATGTGTCACCTCATGATGGCCAATTTCATGTTGGGACAAGTTTTGTGACAGACGGACAGACAGGCGAACAGTGCACAACTAGACTTGGTACTGATCATTCCTGTAAAGTTTGAATAAAATTGCACCAATAGTTTATGCGGAGTAGTCCGGACAAGCTTTTGTGTATCTGGAAACACACAGAAAAAAACACCTTTTTGTCAAAGGGCCATAACTCGGCCAAAAATCATTCAACCGGAAAACCCATGCAAAATGCGCAAGGATTTGCGCTAAAATGCGCAAGGATTTGCGCTAAAATGCGCAAGGATTTGCGCTACAGATCAATCCTGTAAAGTTTCATTGAAATTGCATTAGTGGTATAAGAGAAGTAGTCCGGACAAACTTTAAAAATAAAAATTGTAAAACGGCCATAACTCTGACAAAAATCATTGAACCAGATAATGCTGACAATATGCACAACTAGACTTGGTACTGATGATTCCTTTAAAGTTTGGATACAATTGCACCAGTAGTTTATGAGGAGTAGTCCGGACAAGCTTTTGTGTATCTGGCAACACACAGAAAAAAACACCTTTTAAACAAAGGGCCATAACTCGGCCAAAAATCATTCAACCGGAAAACCCGTGACTTGAGGTACAGATCACTCCTGTAAAGTTTCATTGAAATTGCATTAGTGGTATAAGAGAAGTAGTCCGGACAAACTTTAAAAATAAAAATTATTTAAGGGCCATAACTCTGACAACAAGAGCTGTCCGTAAGACAGCGCGCTCGACTTTTTTAGTGCTTGCCTATAATACAAAACATTGACAGTTAAGGGCCATAATTCAAATAAAATCTTTGACAGAATTACCTTCTCCTGGACATGTTTGGGAATCATGATTGTAAACAAGTATTCCAACTTTCAAATTAATATCTCAAACAGTTCAGTCAAAAAGTGGACTGGTACTAAAAACTTAACCAAGATTCTAAGTCGATAAAAGGCCTTAATTTTTAAAACAAATCCTTGACAGTTACCTTCTCTTGCGTACAGATGGGGGTAATGATGTGAAATAGCATTAAAAGTTTCAAAGCAATATCTCAAAGGGTTAAGGCAATAAGTGGATTTTACCCATATTCAATGTATTTTCTAAGTCAAAAAGGGGCATAATTCTGTCAAAAACCTTGACAGAGTTATGTCCTCTTGTCTGTTGATGAAGGTCGTGATGGTAAACAAGTATGGTCAGTTTCAAAGCAATACCTCCAATGGTTTTGAAATAAAGTGAGGTGGTACAAAAAACTTAACCAAGCTCAATACACTTTCTAAGTCAAAAAAGGGCCATAATTCTGTCAAAAACCTTGACAGAGTTATGTACTCTTGTCTGTAGATGGAGGTTATGATGGTGAACAAGTATGGTAAGTTTCAAAGCCATACTTGTAATACTTCTGAAATAAAGTGGGGTGGTACGAAAAACTTAACCAAGGTGTGACGCCAACGCCGACGCTAACGCCGACGCCGACGCCGGGGCGAGTAGGATAGCTCCCCTTTTCATAGAAAAGTCGAGCTAAAAATCATTGAATCGGAAAATGCTGACAATATGCACAACTAGACTTGGTACTGATCATTCCTGTAAAGTTTGGATGAAATTGCACCAGTAGTTTATAAGGAGTAGTCCGGACAAGTTTTGTGACGGACGGACAGACAGACAGACAGACGACGGAGAAGTGATCCAGGAGTATATGTCGCCACTACTCGGTAGAGGCGACACAACAATTATCCGCAATAATTTTGATCAATTCAAAGATTAATTGTTGACCCCATGTGGCTTCCTGAGCGAAGGTGTCATACACTGTAATTAAGAACTGGCCAGTATAAATTTAATCCGCCTGGAGGCAGTTATTAATGGTCAAACACCGTGAAAATTACCGCTAAATTTGAGGTGATGTCAGCGAATGTTTCAGGTAAAATACATGGCTAATTGTCATTACTTAACATAGCTTTTTATGCCACCACAATCTGCGATGCGGTGGCATATAGCGATTCACCTGTGTGTGTGTGTTTGTGTGTGTGTGTGCGTGTGTTATATAGATTATATAGTGAACTTAAAAAATCTTCTTGTGAAAAACTACTAGTCCAATTTCAACCAAACTTGGCAGGATTGCTCCTTGGGTGAAGGGCTTCCAAAGTTGTTCAAAGAATTTCATTCCATGCAGAAATCTGGTTGCCATGGCAACCAAAAGGAATTATAAGAATAAATTTAAAAAATCTTCTTGTAAAGACCCAAAAGGCCTAGAGCTTAGATATTTTGCATAAGGCATTGTCTGGTAGACCTCTAACAAGATTGTTCAAATTATAGCCCTGGGGTCAAAATTGGCCCCGCCCCGGGGGTCATTGATTTTCACTATGTACATATAGTAAAAACTTTAAATACCTTCTTGTAAAAACCTAAAAGGCCTAAAGCTAAGATATTTTGCATAAGGCATCAGCTGGTAGACCCTTACCAAGATTGTTCAAATTATAGCCCTTGGGTCAAAATCGGCCCCGCCCCGGGGTCATTGATTTTCGCTATATGTACATATAGTAAAAACTAAAAACACCTTCTTGTAAAGACCCAAAAGGCCTAGAGCTTAGATATTTTGCATAAGGCATTGTCTGGTAGACCTCTACCCAGATTGTTCAAATTATAGCCCTGGGGTCAAAATCGGCCCCGCCCCAGGGGTCATTGGTTTTCCTTCTATGTTTATAGTAAAAACTTAAAAAAATTCTTCTAGCAATTGACAAATGCTAGAGGTTAGATATTTTGCATGAAACATTGTGTTGTAAACCTCTAGCAAGATTGTTCAAATTATAGCCCTGGGGTCAAAATTGCCCCCGCCCTGGGGGTCATTGATTTCAATATATACATATAGTAAAAAATAAAAAAATCTTATTGTCTGAAGGTACAAGGCTTAGAGCTTTAATATTTGTTAAATAATATCATCTAAAGGTACTCTACCAAAGTTGTTCAAATTTTGCCTCTTGTGTCAAAATTAGCCCCGCCCCTGGGAGCCATAGGTTTATCTTATATGTATATAGTTAAAACTTAAAAAATCATCTTCTCTAAATTTACAAAGGATAGAGTTAAGATATTTTGCATGAAACATTGTGTAGTGAACCTCTAGCAAGATTGTTCAAATTATAGCCCTGGGGTCAAAATTGGTTCCGCCCCGGGGGTCATTGATTTTCATTATGTACATATAGTGAAAAAAAAGTATATTTTTGTCTGAAGGTTCAAGGCATAGAGCTTTGATGTTTGATATATAATATCATCTATAGGTCCTCTACCAAAGTTGTTCAAATGTCAAAAATTGGCCCTGCCCGGGGGGCAGTGATTCTCATTATGTACACGTATTAAAAACCGAAAATAAAACAAATGTTTTCTGAATGGGAGAAAGCTATAGCTTAGATATTTGAATTGAAATGTTGTTTGATGGACCTGTATCAAGATTGTTATTAAACCCTTGGGTCAAAATTATGCCTTGTCCAAGGAGACAGTGACCTACTTTCTTGTCCTTTGACCATGTGCCTAGTTTTAGGTGTAAAATTGAACTTTGACCTAGATTTTGATGATGTGACCTACTTTCTTGTCCTTTGATGTACAGCTATGAAATTTGAACCATGCGGTGGCATAGCATTTTTCTCAAATGCAATCTTGTTTCTATTCTGTGACTGATTGAATTAACGATGCCTAAATACTTGAAAAAGATAGAAAAACTGTTAATTATTATTGACATTCTGTCTTTTGTTTATGGTGTCATTAAATTTGCCAGTTTTAAATACCGGTAATATAGGTTGTATGCCTCTATGTAAATTTAAAAAAAAATACGTTTGCTGATCAATGCCTCACCTCCAAATGAAAAGTGTCCCGGAAATGAGGCTAAAAACTATGGCATGTATGTAAAAACTGGCACATTTCATAATACACTGACTGACAGTTTCCAAACTAGCAGACAACAGGCTGTTCTTTTCAGTAAAATTGTTAGTAAATATAACTGGTTGCGTATCTCACTGTATAAATCATATGTTAAATGGTCTCACTTGTGTTAGGTTTAACCAAACATTTAAATGCCTGTAGTCAAACGATGTGTTGAAATATATACTGAGACAAAGCTAAGATCACAAGCTTTTATTGGTGTAATATTATTATTAAAATTTTAAAATTGGACATTTATTCGCCCCAAACTAGCGGCTTAAAAATGGCTGAATTTGTATTATTTTAGCAATACAGATATCAATTTTACTCGAAGATAAGCGAAACAACTTGTATTTTCACTCGATATACCTTGGTTATTTACATAGTTCATATTGAGACTGTCAATTAGTGTATTACTTAGCCTGAACAGAGACATAGATTATTGTTATCTTCATCTCTGGCCTGATTTACTATTAATTATATTCAATTATACCTTAACAATGAAACCTACAATAATGTCCACCGATGGCACAAGAATACAATTTCTATACACTCTTTAAATGTGCAATATTTTATTAGACAGATCTAATACAAGAGGGCCATGATGGCCCTATATTGCTCACCTTAAGGAATAGATCTTATAAATATTTTTCTTTTTAAAAACATGCAACAGGTATATAAAATTCTTTAATGTCATTTAAAGGTTAGTGACAAATGTAAAGTATTGTTGGCCAACAGGAATGCAAACAAGTGTATAGAAATACCTCTTTTTTTCTTTTCTTTAAAGTACAGGTTGCTAAAAAATACACTCCCTGTAGCGTGTTTACATCATAAAAATTTTAACAATGACATGATAATTAACAAGACGAAGTACAAATTTGGATAATACTTCAAGAAAAATGGGTCAAAGACAAAAATGGCCAGGTTGCATTTGTATACCAAATAACATGACTCATGAATCTGTGATGACATGTTACAAAGATTTCCTACCATTAATGTCGAACATATATAACTAAGTTGGTAAACAGGAAGTGGATAAGCGATGGACCTGAACTTAGGATGCAGTCACAATACCAAATATCAAGAGGCTGTGACATGTAGTTGCTGAGAAAACTGTTACGGAAATTTCCTTCCATTTACAATTAATGCCGAAAAATTTAACTAAGTCAGCAAATGGAAAATGGATGAGCCACATACCTGAAATCATATCCCATGGTATGTGACTACATGTAAATGATGTATACCAAATCTGCAATAAGTAGTTGCTGAGATCATAGTTACGAAAAATTCGTACCATTGACCATTATTATGAATTTAACTTAGACAGTAAACATGAAGTGGATGAGCGACAGGCCTGAATCGAATCACATGGTATGGGACAAAGTGTTAATGCTGTATACTAAATATTATGAGGCTCTAATAAGTAGTTGCTGAGAAACTGTGACGAAAAATGGCCCAACCAATTCGCCTGCCTGCCCGAAATAAAGTCTCAATACATGATGGTAAACAGTATTTTGTTTTTCATATAATTATGTAAATTTTATTCGATATACAGATATTCCATTTGTGTTTAAATATTAAAATATTTTTTGATAGCGTTTACTCAGAGGTATCATGTTGGGGGCAGGATCTAACCCCAAAGCATCTGTGGTTTATCATATTAGAACACCCTTCCAAAAAAAACAACAACAAACAGCAGGGATCTCAGGAAGGTCAGAATTTCACGTGGCAGACTGTTTGACCAAAATTTTCATGAGTCAAATCAGTTTTTATTTGTTTGGGTCGTCAGACCAAACAAATAATGGTAGTGGAATTTCAGAGTCTAATGCTGTTAATTGCAAATGCCGAAGTAGTCCACTTTTTTGAAGCGGTTACTTCCCTTTATATGTAACACTAACGCCGAAAAATTCAGGGGAGATCACTGCGTAAAGATGGTCAAAGACAGGCACATCTATATTCAAGCAAAATAATTCCCGAATGGTCGAATATTTCTTAAATTGTTTTATTGTATTTTCTGATCGAAAATAAGTAAATACAAAGCGGACATTCAATCTCTGACACAGAAGTTAACGACAAACCTAACAACAAGTAGTTCTCAAAACAGCTTTAAACTAGCGATTTAAAAGAAAGAAATATTTTTATTTTGTTACAAGTATCCAACAAATTACAACGCATTCAAAGTTTAGAAATAGCGTTGGCTTATAGAATTGTCAATAAATACACAATCACAAATTACGCGGATGAATATGATTTTATCAATGAAAATACTATTTTTAGCGATGTCGATTACCGAATACTACACAAACCGAGTAGTGGAATATATAGATTCTACATGTCGGACTGTTGGCGAGAGGATTTTCGCTAAATTATTTACTTCAATTTTAAACAACAGATTTATCCTGAACAAATTATAATAATTATTATTAGTAGGGATTACAAACCCGAAATGCAATGGAAGTTCTAAATTTAGAATGACTTGATGTTATTCAGACATTGTTTGTATAACTTCTCCGTGGTGCAGGGGTAACGCGCTCGCTTAGTGAGTGAGAGGTCTGGAGTTCAAATCCCAGTCGAGGAAACTTTTTTTTTTAATTCTTTTTTAAGTGTCTTTGTTAAGGAAGTAGCCATGATATGCAAGGATAAAGTGTGGCTGTCGTAAAAAATGAACATAAATGATTTTTTGATGCAACTCTAGTTATGTAGAATTCCGTATGTATCAAACTCTAGTGCCTTGCAAAATGAATTATAATACATAAAAATAAACTTATACAGGAAAATACATACAGATATACAGTACGATTTAGATTGCAAAGATCAGAAAATACCACAGAACTTGCAGCCCTTTGATTCTTTATAAATATACATGCTTATAGTAAGCTCCAGGATTATTTACATTTGTGTTAAACAACAGTTAAAGTCGTTACAAGCCCTAATTTAGATCGAATAATATGGTTTTCTTCAGGCCGTTCACATATAAACTCACCGTGGCTGAAGGGTTTTCACGCTCGCTTAGGAAGCGAGAGGCATGGAGTTCAAATCCCAGTAAAGGCAACTCATTTTTTTTTCAAATTGTTTAAGTCAAATTATAAACATTGGATTGAATATCAGTGTTGCAATCAGTCTTATAGCCAATTTACTACAATTAAAACGCTGGAAAGCATTGGTGGCACTATACATATAATCTCACAACATGTACTTTTCTTACATTTTGAGACCCAAACAAATTCAGCGCCTTCTGTGCTTTGATTTCTTGTCTTACTTTTCTACATGAACCATTTTCATGATTCAAAAAATACTGTTTGGGAAGTCATTTTGAGAAGATTTTCAAGTTTGAATTGATATTATAGAGCTCTATTGTGAGGTAAGGTAATTCTAAAATAACGTAATTTTCTTGCTTCGTAAACAATATGATAAAGATAATTAAGTATTACTAGCAGCATGGATAATTACCATAATTATTGTTCCATTTTCCCTTACATTTATTGAGGTCAATAACACATGTGTACATGTATAATTTTATAAATCATAACACGGGACGTCGGGAGGTGATATTTACCTAAATACTGAACGTCATGCCTTAATACTTCACAAATAGTTAACAAAATACCTGTTTCAACGAAACACACCGATAATTGTATTCATCTTCACTTCTTTGTTATGAAATACGAGTTAATGTTACAAAATTTCTCAATTTTTTTAACATGGCGGACGTTTCGTCATACTTTCGGTTTAGTTCTATTTAAAATCTCAACTCGAGGTCAGATTAATACAGATGTTTTCTGAGGCAAAGTTTTTTTATGGACTGATTGGTATGCATTATTTAATGATTTGAATCGTATGTTTGTTCTCAGAATGAAATATTATGACATAATTCGTTCATCAGTAAGATCGGTGTAGACGCTGTTGAAATGTATAATTTTTCCGGCAAACCGGAAGGATGTATCAAAGTAATATCCGTACTGTAAATTAAACTTTTATCTTAATCAACTATTTTTTGTGAAAAAATACAACATTTTTGTCCACTTACGTTTCTTTGTGTAATATATTACACAATAATATGTGCAAGTCATTGTCAAGAACTTAAATATTTTACCTTGTTACATTGTTTTTTCGGAAATGACTCAGTCTCCTTTCTGATGATGTTACGAAATTAATGGAAGAATGGGGAAATCAACTTCACTGTAGCTCTCAAATTTGTGCTATTCTGATTGACTCTGTTTTGAATTAACATTCACATTCAACAAAATTTTCATCTTTCTTATGCTTTTACAGAAAATTCTTCATAACAATGTCTGTTGAGACAACACATACAAGATACACTATCTAAATTTATCCCTACAAAGAAAGTCTATATAACCTTGCAATAAAAAAAAACCTTTAACTCCCAAAACAGAGACCAATTTTCAACTCTAGACCATAATTTGAATACACTTTGTAGAAACCAACAAGCTAATGCCTTGTGAGAAATATCTAAGCTCTAGCCCTTTTGAAGTATAAGAACTTTTAAGTTTTTTTCTTTTAGTTGCCATAGTAACCAGAGGAGTGTAGGACAAAAGCCCCCCGGACGAAACCCCCCCCCCCTACTAAAACTGACAAGGTGGCCAAAAGCCCCCCCCCCCCCCATGAAATTTACACATAGGACAAAAGCCCCCCCCCCATCAAAAATACAGGTAGGACAAAAGCCCTCCCAGTTCAGCAAACAAAAGCTTCCCTAAGGTTTATAGACCAGACTGATAACTATCTTTTTTCACACGCCCAGTGTTAGGGAACTTGGGTTATACTTTAAATAAGGCCTAAAAAAAATGTTGTGTTTCCGGCCGACCGACCCTATTTTTTAGCGCCGACCCAAAGTTTTTTATCGATGTACAAAAAAAATGGCGCCCGTACCGAAGACGGGTTTTAGTATTGCGAGTCGACAACGATGTGAGGCACAGACGATTCGTGTTCCAATTACGTATTAACGCGCACCGGCTAATATGGCGGCACAACAAGCAGCCGAAGTGTCACTGCTGGCGATTTTCTTTAAAAATACGATCATAGTTTGGCAAAACAGGAAATCAAATTAAAAGACCACAGCAAAACAGCTTAAAACATTTTTCGGACGTGCATGGTCATGTTAAGAGTGATAATATTAAAATTGAAGCCAGTTGTTCGGTAAGAATAAAAAAAATGAAAACGAAAGTCGAGTCATGCCATTGGTAAAATTTATTTCAAAATATAAGATTGAAGACTAGGTTTGGTAGTCTAACATTTTTAAGTACTTTTATATGCTATAGAATATAATTTAAAGTCCATATAATCCGTATCTGACATATCTACAATCGTTGGTTGACTAAAAAAAAAAAAAGTCCGACCTTCCGACCCTACTTTTTTTCGCCTCGCCACCAGAAACACATCAATTTTTTTAGGCCTAAATCTAGACAAGTATGCGCCTTCCACTTTTATTTCCTTGATAAGCGTTGATAAATGATTCTCTGAAAATATTCATTTACATTAATTTTGTACTGTACAATATATAATTAACATAAAAACATTCATATCATCAATGAATTATATACGAATTACCCAATAAATCAAACTAGAACTTTAGTTCCTTTAAATTTAAATCTTAATGTAAATTATCTTTTAAAACAATTGCATTTTGACTTGTCTCAATACATCAAGTTCCGGAATTAAACTGACAAGATTCTCAATAACAATGTTTCAGGACTTGGGGGGGGGGGGACTTGGGGGCGGGGGCTTTTGTCCTACCTGTATTTTTGATGGGGACGGGGAGGGGGCTTTTGTCCTATGTGTAAATTTCATGGGGGGGACTTTTGTCCACCTTGTCATTTTTAGATGGGGGTCTTTCGTCCGGGGAGGGGGGAGGCTTTTGTCCGTATCCCCAACCAGAGTTTAGCATGGAATGGCATTCTTTGAACAATCTTGTTAGAGCTTCATACAAAGAGTATTCCTGCCATTAGTTTCATTTATATTGGCCAAGTGGTATTATAGAAGATGTCGTTTCAATAAAATGTGGACGGACGCTGGACGACGGACGCACTTGATTGGCCATCCTAAAAGCTCACCTGCACTATGTGCAAGGTGAGCTAAAAATATCATAAAAGAAAACATAAAACAATCACTTATCGAACATACAGTCTTCAATTTAAAACTAACTGAAAATCTAACACCTTGTCATCGAGGCTTGTAAAGCAAGTGTAATTGCTTGTAATTCTACTTGTAATTCTACTTTATACATATACTGTTGTACCATACATTGAAATCCGTATGGTTTACTTCAGAATCCGATAATACCGACAAATAATTACCGATCATCGAATATTAAGTTATTAATAATGACCTTAACCTTTGACCTTGTGACCTCAAAATCAATAGGGGTCTTCTACCTAATATGGACAATCATCCTATGAAGTTTGAACATTGTGGGCCAAATGGAACTTAAGTTATGCTCCGGAAACCAAATTGCTAACGGACGGACGGACGTACGGACGGACGGACGGACAGACAGACAGACGGACGCCAGGGGGTATAACATAATATGCCCTTTCGGGCATATAAAAATTGTACGGTTGCTTTTTAAGATGTCAATATTTGAATATTTCATTTCATTGAGCAACGTTATTGTATGTTTGAATTTTGAGATTACTGAAAACAATTATTCTCTTTAATTGTTCAGTAATTGATTTGCTTTTATTTACAGATTTTAAGGCCTTCCCCTACCATAGGTATAATATTAAACTGTTACAAATATAGTCGCTGGTTTTCATTCGTAAACGTTTACGATATTTTTTACCGTTTAATTGAAATGACCATATTGTCTTACAAAATATCTTAATCATTGCCTGTAATCATGGATTTTATCAATTTTAATTGGTTTATTCCAAAGTAAAAACTGGAAATGGGTGTTTACAACACTCCACACAGCATCACCTTGCAATAATCGCTTGTGAAATAATACATTTTTTGTAAAGTTGATTTGCCTTTGATCTTCCAAAAGAGCAAAATGGGGATACATTGCAGAAAATGTGTGCCGACACAATCATGATGAGCCCTGAACATTGTTTATTTGGACATGTATCAAAAATAGAAAGTATGTCATCATTTGGCGACTCGAATACATAGTGTAGTATAGTACATAGACGTACAACCGTTTAAACGGTATCGTTTCGGTTCATAGCAATCGTGTAAACGTTTACAAAAAATTGTAAACGTGGGAGCCTTAATAATAACCTCGGAAACAATACGGATTGAAAGTAGTTCTACCACGTGGTTCAGATGTAAACAGAAACAGAGTTAATGTAAAACGAATGTATATATTTGACATCTAATGTCTGTTCCGGTACTCTTATGCTTGAAAATATGTCTGGCAACAATATGTAATTTGAATATGCCCACTGATGTTCAATTTTAAACAAATCCGACTATTTAATGTCAACAGGTGGGTTTTTTGTACTTTCGGTTTCTACAGCCATAATTAATGTATTGTTTGCTTTTGTACCTATGAATTCACTTATTTTAGGTGGACTTTTACTACATATATTGGAAATAAACTTGTCAACAACTACCAGCAGTTTCAAAGCCATATGTCAATGGAATTTGAAAATATTTGAGGTATTACAAAAACTTTAACGTAAATTCTAAGTCAAAAAAGGGGCATAATTCTGTCAAAATGCCTGATAGAGTTACCTCCTCCTGTCTTAAGGTTGGGGTTATGATGGTGAACAAGTGTGCAAAGTTTCAAAGCCATATGTCAATGTACTTTGAAAACATATTTGAAGAATAATCAATCCTAATGTCAGTGTTGTCACACAATACTTCCTAGTCTAGTAAACAATACAGAAAACAAGATTGCATTTGAGAAAAAAGCTATGCCACCGCATGGTTCAAATTTCATAGCTGTTCATGGAAAAGAAAGTAGGTCACATCATCAAAATCTGGTCACCTGATATCAAACTTTAATTTTACAACTAAAACTGTGCACATGGTCAAAATGTCACTGCTGTACATCAAAGAACAAGAAAGTAGGTCATTGTCCCCTCGTGCAAGGCATTATTTTGACCCAAGGGTTTAATTCAAAACAATCTTGATACAGGTCCACCAAACAACATTTCAAGTCAAATATCTAAGCTATAGCTTTCTCCCATTCAGAAAACATTTGTTTTATTATCTGTTTTTACTATGTGTACATAATGAGAATCATTGCCCCCGGGCAGGACCAATTTTGACACCAGGGGAAAAATTTGAACAACTTTGGTAGAGGACCTATAAATGATATTATATGTCAAACATCAAAGCTCTATGCCTTGTACCTTCACACAAAAATATTTTTATTTTTTCACTATATGTACATAATGAAAATCAATGACCCCCGGGACGGAACCAAATTTGACCCCAGGGCTATAATTTGAACAATCTTGCTAGAGGTTCACTACACAATGTTTCATGCAAAATATCTTAACTCTAGCCTTTGTAAATTTAGAGAAGATGATTTTTTAAGTTTTTACCATATACATATAAGGAAAACCTATGGCCCCCGGGGGCGGGGCTAATTTTGACACAAGAAGCAAAATTTGAACAACTTTGGTAGATTACCTTTAGATAATATTATTTAACAAATATTAAAGCTCTAAGCCTGGTACCTTCAGACAAAAAGATTTTTTGATTTTTTACTATATGTATATATTGAAATCAATGACCCCCAGGGCGGGGGCAATTTGACTCCAGGGCTATAATTTGAACAATCTTGCTAGAGGTTTACTACACAACGTTTCATGCAAAATATCTAATATCTAACCTCTAGTATTTGTCAATTGCTAGAAGAATTTTTTTTAAAGTTTTTACTATATACATATAAGGAAAACCAATGACCCCCCGGGGCGGGGCCGATTTTGACCCAAGGGCTATAATTTGAACAATCTGGGTAGAGGTCTACCAGACAATGCCTTATGCAAAATATCTAAGCTAGATGCCTTTTGGGTCTTTACAAGAAGGTGTTTTTAATTTTTACTATATGCACATATAGTGAAAATCAATGACCCCGGGGCGGGGCCAATTTTGACCCCAGGGCTATAATTTGAACAATCTTGTTAGAGGTCTACGAGACAATGCCTTATGCAAAATATCTAAGCTCTAGGCCTTTTGGGTCTTTACAAGAAGATTTTTTAAATTTATTCTCATAATTCCTTTTGGTTGCCATGGCAACCAGATTTCTGCATGGAATGAAATTCTTTGAACAACTTTAAAAGTCCTTCACCCAAGGAACAAGCCTGCCAAGTTTGGTTGAAATTGGACTAGTGGTTTTTCAAAGAAGATTTTTTAAGTTCACTATATAATCTATATAACACACACACAAACACACACACCAACACACACACACACACACACGCACACACACACACACACACACACACACACACAGGTGAATCGCTATATGCCACCGCATCGCAGATGCTGCGGTGGCATAAAAATGAAATTCATAACACATGCCAAATACCCAGCTATTGCTGTAGAAATTGTCTATGACCAAAGTTCTGCAGTCACTTTCCCTTTCATTTCTGTCAATTTCAACTGATCAGCAGGTAGGTTACAAACAGACCTTTTTGCTAAACTTGAACTAGGCATGTCATGCTTACCAAACAAGTCCACATCGTGTTTTCGTTTCATATGTTGCATTTAATAAGACATACTGCCGGACTTTGGATATGACATGTCCGTAAAGCATATTTTTTATGTGTAACAGTGAAGTGTGTCTGTTTGTCATGTACACAAGAAATAGGTAAATGATGTTTATTTTCATGGTACTGGGACATACGATAAGGGGACGGGAAACACGGAGATTATCGCTCCTATGTGTTTTCGTCCAATCGGGAATCAGCGCCGCCATTTTACAAATTTAGTTCAAGGCGGAGGAAATGTTCGTCAAGAAAATTGATCGGTATGTTTACTTTATGGGGTTGAAGTCCTCAGAAATGAATAAAATAATTCTGTAAGTATCATGACATTGATCCGATGTATTTTTAACATGGTGTTTAAAGTTTCTAATGTGAAAACCGTGTTCTGTTGAAAGAAAAAAATCTCAATCGAACTGATGTTGTTGTGTTGATCGCCGTGAAAGGGTATTTTTTTTCTGCAAAACTTCGTTTAAAGAAGTAAATTACAAGAAAACTGGCAGAATATTTTGAAATATCCTTTAAATATCTTTGGTTTAACATTAAGATTATGGAACTTTAGTAAGTTAAAGTGACATTTTACGGGTTCCAATTTTATGAACTGTGAAAAAAATCCGAAAAATAAAATGGCGGAATGCTAACATGATGTACATTTTTGTCCCGTAAATGAACGTTATACGTCAATCAAATGTGTCCCATGTTATTATTTTTAGTAAACAATAGACATATTTATAACAAGAGAGTAAAATTGGATCAATTTTTTCGTATGATTTTTCATAATTCAGTGTCAAATTTCAACAATTTTTTGGTGAAATCTGAGACCAAACCATAAATTGATGAATTTGCAGTTAAATCGTTTGATATTTTAAAAAGTAGAAAAATACATGTTTTAGAAATAGGTAGGGTTTCTTTTTATTTTTGAAAACCATAATTTGTTATCTGAATGAAAAAAACAAAAAAAAAACAACATCTTTATTAAAAATTATAGATTCCTTAGCTGTGTCATTGGATATCATGAAGGATATCCTGTCATGGTGTCAATTGTTATTTGCACTTTTATAGTCTTTTATTTCTTTATTTTCTTTGTATAATAAATATGAATTTCAATTGCAGGTTTATCGAAGATTGAAAACTTTCCATCAGATGCTTAATTTCTTCACAAATTTCTTTTTGCTTGAGAATACCAGTAATGATGAACAAGTTACTAAGTGTAAGGTCACATTAGATACCATGAATTTGTTGATTCAGATGGAAACTCTGCAAATGAAGTTTATGCCATTCAGTTATCTCGATTTATGACAGTGTTGCAATCAGTGATTCGCCAAGGTTTAAAATATGTATTCGTGTCACAGAGAAAATGAAGTTTGACCTACTTGTGCATTCATATATCTGATGAAACATTATTTCAAAGCCGCATGCCTCCAGATGACCCAAAATATTCCAAAGTAATTACACTTGGAAAAAAACATACTAAAACTTTATGAAAAGTTAACAGATTAAAGATTCAAGTGATAATCTATATCTTATGTGCAATTAATGACTGTATTTTGCAGTATTTATCACCATATTTATACTGCGTTACTAACGCAGTAGGGGCCATTTATGCGTATTTTGACTTCTGTTTGGTAATTGATGTAGATTACAAGGGGCAGGACGTGAAGTGGTTGCACACTTGGTTCAAGCGAGCGAATTGGTTGCAAACTTGACAAAATGGCAACACGGCGTCATTTTTTGAAACGGGTGAACGAATTTTTGCCAGGCAAGTGGGTTTCTTTGTTATTTTGAAGTTCATTAGTATGTCTATTCCATAATGCAATATATATACCACACTCGGTTTAAGGTTTCAGCATCCTAGATTCTGTTTTGACGAAGTTATTGAAGATATAAACTGATCATGTAGATATTTTGAAATTTGACATTTGTACAGCATTGACAGAAACATATTTTGTTATTGTTAAATGCAGTTCAAAACTTACAAATTCGACTAAATTAGGAGAAAAACCGACCAGAACAGTCACATGTCAAATTTCAAAATATCTACATGATCAGTTTATATCTTCAATAACTTCGTCAAAACAGAATCTAGGATGCTGAAACCTTTAACCGAGTGTGGCATATATATTGCATTATGGAATAGACATACTACTTGCCTGGCAAAAATTCGTTCACCCGTTTCAAAAAATGACGCGGTGTTTGCCATTTTGTCAAGTTTGCAACCAGTTCGCTCGCTTGAACCAAGAGTGCAACCACTTCACGTCCTGCCCCTTGGATTATAAGTGCCGATTTCAATGTGTCAAGTACTTTTTTTGTTAGTTTCACAATATTTTACACTTCAAAATTTTCTAAAAATTAGGATGAATCTGGTGGCTTTTAGTAAAATTACAATGTTTTCACAGCGTTTTGTTATTTCATTGAAAAGTTTTAATAAAGAATTCTCCATTATAATTATTAAACACACATGAACTTGTATGAAATAAAACATTCTGCAACAAAATACACTTCTATTACTATTTAATTAAGTGCATTTTTTGGCGCATATCTCATTTTGAAAAAAATATGGATTATGTAACTATTGAATAATGATATATATCATCAATATTGTTTTTGCAATTCAAGATATCAACTTCATACCCCGAAATGAAAAGTTGGTATGCAACGAGTATTAGTGAAATTTTTTGTATTCCAATTATTTTTACATTTGTACAGCTAATATTCATAAGATGAAATAAATATTTAAAAAACAAGAGGGCCATGATGGCCCTGAGGTCGCTCACCTGTATATAGGCCCCTGGAGCGGGGCCAGTTTAAACCCCAGGGCTTTTATTTGAACAAACTTGGAAGACACCCATTAGAAGATGTTTCATGATGTTAAGTTTTTACTACACACATATAATGAAAAACAATGACCTTCCCATCCCCACCCCCTGGCAGGGCCAATTTTAATCCAAAGGCTTTTATTTGAACAAACTTGGTAGACACCCATAAGATGTTTCATGCTGAACATCTAAGCTCTAGCTCGTTGGGTTTTTTAAAAGAACATTTTTTTAAGTTTTTACTATACACATATAGTTAAATACAATGACACCCCTGGGGCAGGACCAATTTTGACCCCAGGGCTTTTATTTGAACAATCTTGGTAGACACTCATTAGAAGATGTTTCATGCTTAATATCTTAGCTCTAGCTCTTTGGGTTCTTTAAAAGAAGATTTTTTTAAGTTTTTACTATATGCATATAGGGAAAATCAATGACCCCCTGGGGCAAGACTAATTTTGACCCCGGGCTTTTATTTGAACAAACTTGGTAGACACCCATTAGAAGATGTTTCATGCTAAATATCTTAGCTCTAGTTCTTTGGGTTCTTTAAAAGATTTTTTTTTTAGTTTTTACTATAATATTATGCATAAAGGGAAAATCAATGACCCCCTGGGGCGGGGCCAATTTTGACCCCAGGGCTTTTATTTGAACAAACTTAGTAGACACCCATTAGAAGATGTTTCATGCTAAATATCTTAGCTCTAGCTCTTTGGGTTCTTTAAAAGAAGATTTTTTAAGTTTTTACTATATGCGTATAGGGAAAATCAATGACCCCCTGGGGCGGGGCCAATTTTGACCCCAGGGCTTTTTAATTGAACAAACTTGATCGACATCCATTAGAACATGTTTCATGCCAAATATCTAAGCTCTAGCTTTTTGGGTTTTTTAGAAGAAGATTTTTTAAGTTTTTACTATATGCATATAGGGAAAATCAATGACCCCCTGGGGCGGGGCCAATTTTGACCCCAGGGCTTTTATTTGAACAATCTTGGTAGACACTTATAAGAAGATGTTTCATGCCAAATATCTTAGCTCTTGCTCTTTGGGTTCTTTAAAAGAAGATTTTTTCAAGTTTTTACTATATGCATATAGGGAAAATCAATGACCCCCTGGGGCGGGGCCAATTTTGACCCCAGGGCTTTTATTTGAACAATCTTGGTAGACACTTGTTAGAAGATGTTTCATGCCAAATATCTTAGCTCTTGCTCTTTGGGTTCTTTAAAAGAAGATTTTTTTAAGTTTTTACTATATGCATATAGGGAAAATCAAAGCACCCCCTTGGGCGGGGCCAATTTTGACCCCAGGCCTATTATTTGAACAGTTTTGGTAGACACTCATCAGAAGATGTTTCATGCTTAATATCTTAGCTCTAGCTCTTTGGGTTCTTTAAAAGAAGATTTTTTTTAAGTTTTTACTATATGCATATAGGGAAAATCAATGACCCCCTGGGGCGGGGCCAATTTTGACCCCAGGGCTTTTATTTGAACAAACTTGGTAGACATCGATTAGAAGATGTTTCATGCTAAATATCTTAGCTCTAGCTCTTTGGGTTCTTTAAAAGAAATTTTTTTAAGTTTTTACTATATGCATATAGGGAAAATCAATGACCCCCAGGGGCGGGGCCAATTTTGACCCCAGGGCTTTTATTTGAACAAACTTGGTAGACATCCATTAGAACATGTTTCATGCTTAATATCTAAGCTCTAGCTCTTTGGGTTTTTTAGAAGAAGATTTTTTAAGTTTTTACTATATGCATATAGGGAAAATCAATGACCCCTTGGGGCGGGGCCAATTTTGACCCCAGGACTTTTATTTGAACAATCTTGGTAGACACTTATTAGAAGATGTTTCATCCTTAATATCTTAGCTCTAGCTCTTTGGGTTCTTTAAAAGAAGATTTTTTTAAGTTTTTACTATATGCATATAGGGAAAATCAATGACTTCCTGGGGCGGGGTCAATTTTGACCCCAGGGATTTTATTTGAACAATCTTGGTAGACACTCACTAGAAGATGTTTCATGCCAAATATCTAAGCTCTAACTCTTTGGGTTTTCTAGAAGAAGATGTTTAAAGTTTTTTCTTTTGGTTGCCATGGCAACCAGAGTTCTGCATGGAATGGAATTCTTTGAACAACTTTGTTAAGGCTTCACACAAGGAACATCCCTGTGAAGTTTCATTATGATCTGCCTTATGGTTTCAGAGGAGATGTCGTTTGAAAAGTGTGAATGGCCAACGTAAGACGGACGACGGACGACGGACGAAGAGTGATCCTAATAGCTCACCCTGAGCATTTGCTCAGGTGAGCTAAAAATCTTTTGTAATGTGTAATATTTTGATAGGGTGTTTTTTTATCAACTAGGTAGTCCTTTATGCTGCCTAGCTTTTTAATAAAAGTGTAAAAGACTTTTAATGAGTCAGTGGTTCAGTATAAAAATCACAGATATTGTCCACTGGTCTGATGCATATATATACATACAGAAATGTCACATGACAAATGGGTCGAAGCTGGAACTCTAACAATGGGTATGTAGGTTGATGACCAGTATGCTTACAACTTCACCACAGTGGCCTTTGCAAATATGAATCTTTGTTTTCATTTTATATATGAACATTGCATCTTAAATTCTATCTTTTTGAGTTATAAAAAAAACTGTCATTCAACAGCATTTTTGAAAAGGGCATTGTTGTGTGTAGTAAGAAAACAATTTATTCAAGAATGAAGATGAAAGCTTAATAAGAACATAATTACAAATATATGTGAAAAATATATTGAACATCAAAAGGTTTTCTAAGGCCATTTACAAACAGACATTAATAAAACAATGGTCAGATATTTCATTAAATCAGAAATTATAACATGTTATAGTCATGTCTATAGCAGCTGTACACTTTAATTACATAATTAATAAGCCGTCCCAATACAATTATATGTATAATATGTATAATTTGTATGTTTATTGACAAATTTGACATAATGATATCAAATAATTTATATAAATTAAAGTCAGAAAAAAAAACAATATATTGGAAGGTATTTCTGAACGTATTTTTATTACAAAACGTAAATTTTCTATCATAATAAAATGTGAGAAAACTTTTAAATGCCAATACTTTTCTGTATTTGTTTAATATTTATTCATATTTTCAAAATTGATCAAATGAAAAAGTATTTAAAAAACGGTAAATTTACCCATAACCTTTAACAAGAGGGCCATGATGGCCCTGAGGTCGCTCACCTGTATATAGGCCCCCCATCCCCGGGCCAATTTTTACCCAAGGGCTTTTATTTGTTTATTTGAACAGACTTGGTAGACACCCATAAGAAGATGTTTCATGCTAAACATCTAAGTTCTAGCTCATTGGCTTTTTTTAAAAGAAGATTTTAAAGTTTTTACTATACACATATGGTTAAAAACAATGTCACCCCTGGGGCAGGGCCAGTTTTGACCCCCGGGCGTTTATTTTAACAAACTTTGTAGATATTTACTTAAAGATGTTTCATGCTTAATATCTAAACTCTAGCTGTTTGGGTTTTTCCAAAGAAGATTTTTAAGTTTTTGCTATACACATATAAGGAAAATCAATGACCCCCCCCGGGCGGGGCCAATTTTGACCCCAGGGCTTTTATTTGAACATACTTGGTAGACACCCATTAGAACATGTTTCATGCTAAATATCTTAGCTCTAGCTCTTTGAGTTCTTTAAAAGAAGATTTTTTAAGTTTTTACTATATGCATATAGGGAAAATCAATGACCCCCTGGGGCGGGGCCAATTTTGACCCCAGAGCTTTTATTTGAACAAAGTTGGTAGACACCCATTAGAAGATGTTTCATGCTAAATATCTTAGCTCTAGCTCTTTGGGTTTTTTAAAAGAAGATTTTTTAAGTTTTTACTATATGCATATAGAGAAAATCTATGACCCCCTGGGGCGGGGTCAATTTTGAGCCCAGGGCTTTTATTTGAACAAACTTTGTAGACATTCACTAGAAGATGTTTCATGCTAAATATCTAAGCTCTAGCTCTTATTGTTCTTTAAAAGAAATTTTTTTAAGTTTTTACTATATTCATATAGGGAAAATCAATGACCCCCCGGGGCGGGGCCAATTTTGACCCCAGGGCTTTACTTTGAACAAACTTGGTAGACACTCACTCGGAGATGTTTCATGCTTAATATCTTAGCTCTAGCTCTTTGGGTTCTTTAAAAGAAGATTTTTTAAGTTTTTACTATATGCATATAGGGAAAATCAATGACCCCCTGGGTCGGGGCCAATTTTAACCCCAGGGCTTTTATTTGAACAAACTTGGTAGACATTCACTAGAAGATGTTTCATGCCAAATATCTAAGCTCTAGCTCTTACGGTTCTTTAAAAGAAGATTTTTTAAGTTTTTACTATATTCATATAGGGAAAATTAATGACCCCCAGGGGCGGGGCCAATTTTGACCCCAGGGCTTTTATTTGAACAAACTTGGTAGACACTCACTAGAAGATGTTTCGTGCCAAATATCTAAGCTCTAGCTCTTATGTTTTTTTAAAAGAAGATATTAAAAGTTTTTTCTTTTGGTTGCCATGGCAACCAGAGTTCTGCATGGAATTAAATTCTTTGAACAATTTTTAAAGGTGACCACCAAAGGAACATTCCTGTGAAGTTTGGATGAAATTGGCTCAGTGGTTTATGAGGAGATGTCATTTAAAACAAAAGTTTACGGACGGACGGACGGACGCCGGACGAAAAGCGATCACAAAAGCTCACCCTGTCACTTTGTGACAGGTGAGCTAAAAAAAAGATGGCCTCTTAATTTAATGCCCACCTCCCGAAATGGTAATGTAACGATTCGCCACACTAACGATTCGCCACATAACGATTCGACACAGAGTAATAATGATTCGCCACAGTTAAATAACGATTCGCCACGTGTTCAAATACAAACTTTTTCACACCTGTTTTCAAATTGTTGATGGAAAAAAAATTTCCATTTTATATTTCATTTGTTAATTACATAAATTAATTACACTGAATAAAGCTTTTATTGAATAAAAAACACACGAAAACCAAATATTTTATTAACAAAATTACATAACACATTTTATAACTTCGTTATTTATATAAACTGGAAAAATATACTAACAACTTTTATAGAATAATTTAAACACGTGAAAATAAATATTTTATTAACAAAATTACATAACACTTTTTATAACTTCATTATTTATATAAATAAGCTTAATTGCCGCATTGTTTTGAAATCTGCTCACATTGTCAGATAATTAAAGGATTATTTCGGCGTCAATTAAATCTTTCTACAACAAGCTTAAGGTGATTGGCTTATTAAAATTAAAGGTGTGACAAATGTTTTAGATGTGCGTTCTTTAATCAATTTTCGTAATGATCACATGTTTTTGAAATATTTTTTTTTTAATATTTGACATATATATAATATATATGAAATATATATTTATATATATATAAATATTAATTGACATTTATGTTTATGATTAATTCAATATTTATTTCAACATATTTACTTTCTTGTAAATGTACTCCTGTTATAATGTTACTTTGATAAATTGAAAATCCGCGATGGGGGCTTTAAGTTCATGTTACTTGTATTAAGAAAAATTATTAAATTATTGTCATTGTCAAATTATTAAAACAAAAGGAAAAAGTTTGTTGATAACTAAAAAAAATCATTGTTTGATCTATAATCATACTGTGGCGAATCGTTATTTAACTGTGGCAAATCGTTATTACTCTGTGACGAATCGTTATGTGGCGAATCGTTAGTGTGGCGAATCGTTACTAATTCCCCGAAATCACCGGAAAATTTATGCACGGAATATGTCCGATAAATCCGGCATGTACCGTGATTACGGCGTTTAAACACGGCGCTTATCGATTGATCGATTCCAATTGGACACTAACATTGGCACTGATAAGAAAGCGCGAGTGGCATATTCCGTTATCGTATGTCCCAGCATGGTACTACTTTTTTACACATGTCATGGTGGCCATGTTTTTTCAAGGTCAGATAAACTACTTTCCTAAGATTTATGTTTTTTAAAGTTTTTTGTATTTTCTGCAAAAAAATAGCTTTTGTAGGCACTAAAACAGACTTTAAAAAGCATTTTGCCATTCATGAAATGTGCATAAAAATTTGCAACAGAATGTTTTTGGTCTTCAGAAATTTAGCAATTTTCTTATTGTTATCATTTTTATTTTTGTTTAAAATAGTCTTTAAAACATAGAACTGGAAGTGTACTTGCAAATGGCTCATCATATAACAATGTGAGCTTTTTTGTTATAAGAATTTTGGCCTACTTTCACTTTGGACAGACTTTGTGAAAACAAACATGGCTGACAAAGCGGAATCACCTTAACCTTGAACATTTTATAAATTATATAAATACCTTCTCACAATGCGGACTCGAAAGCAAATATTATAAACAGAATATCAAGTGAATTATGTTTCGTATGTTTTAGCTTTAAATCACAACAAAACATTTTCTTTATTTGCTGTTTTTAACCTTAAAAATCCACCAAATAACATTACAGAGGCAGGGCAGTATACATCACTGAGGTAAAAGGGATCGAGTGAGAGTACACTTTTAGCCCCGCCTATAGTACCACTAAAATACGCAACGGAGATTTTTTGGCGCAACGGACGCAACGGGCGCAACGGAGATATTTTTTTAGAAAAACCGGCACAACGCCTTTTTTAAAGTCAATATGCTATATTTAAGCATCTTAAATGATTGTTTAGCACTATTAATCAAGTATGTTTTAAAATGTTTCATAAATTGTACATTTTTAATTGCACTGAACGGTTATATGCCTGGCGTAATGGAAATTTCATGGCGCAACGGAGATTTGTTTTGTGGAAAAATCGATACAACGCATTTTTTCAAAGTCAATATTCTTTATTTGAGCTTCTAAAATGATTCTTTAGCACTATTAAGTAAGTATGTTTTAATATGTTTCATACATTGAATATGTTTAATTGCACTGAAGGGTTATATGTCTGGCGAAATGGAAATTTCATGGCGTTGGAAAATGGGCACAACGTATATACAAAAATTGATTAACACTAATGTTATTTGAATAAATAAATTTAAAAAAAGATATAAAAACCTTTATCGTATAAAACCTTTATTGTTTATCAAATGGCTGCAATTTTGCTGTTGTAAAAGCATTGTTTGCCGGCGAAATGGACATTTTGTCTGCGCAACGGAGATTTTTTTTTTGGCGCAACGGAATTTAAAAAGAAAACAACGTTTGTCCTAAATTGTATTATGAAGACGTAAATAATTAAAGATATTAATTGAATTACTGAAGTGGTGTAATAAACGTCTGTTTTATTAATTTAAAAAATGGAATAAAATATTGGTTTGAAAGATTATATGAAAATGAACTTATCCGCGGCGCAACGGAGATATATTTCAGTGCAATGGAGAATTTTTTTATACAAAAATCTGATTGAATTCAAAACAAATATTTATGGAGAAAATGGCAAATTTGATATAAAAATGAATGCATACATAAAAAAATCTATTGCATTTATTTTGCCTATTAAGTATATTCATGCCAATTATATTTAGTCTCTCAATTCAATTAACAAAATGTACTATATATTTTTCAACCAGTATAGGAACCAAAAAGGCCGTAATTAAAAGGACACGTATTTTTTTTTCTCTTTTCACTAGTTAGATATTATTTTACGCATCCATGCACCCGTAAAGTGCATCATTAATCAGGTGACGCTAATCCAATTATCTGGTGTTTATTTACTAACTATCGTACAATTACATAAATGAAAAAACATAGACTAAGTGCCGTCATGTACTTCTGTAGTTGTAACAGAAGATATTTTGTCTTCCTTCATGCAATTATTCTAATATCCATTTATCTCAATTCTCTACAGTTATATTCAATATATAAATATATAATGTTGTCAATAAATGTATCACATAACATACAAAATAAAAAAGTTAAGGTTTTTCCAAATAAAAAGTACTCGGAGAACTTGGAATTTACTC
Source organism: Ruditapes philippinarum (assembly GCF_026571515.1). NCBI lineage: Eukaryota > Metazoa > Mollusca > Bivalvia > Venerida > Veneridae > Ruditapes > Ruditapes philippinarum. The sequence goes on from NW_026857670.1 coordinate 117,508, forward strand.
AAAGCTGTATTCTCGTCATCGTCTTCACGACTACCACTTTATGGCTTCATGTTTTATTAACAATGTGTGGAGATATTCATCCAAATCCGGGACCAGATCATTCTCAATCTTTCTCGAGCTCAGTCTCATCAGAATCTTTTCTTGATAGCACTCTCCATGATTTTTTTTAAATGTTCAAAATATCTTACAGTTGTTCACTATAATGTTCAAAGCATATTTCCTAAGCTTGACATCCTTTATGCTGAACTAAGTAATCTCGATATTCTTGCTTTCACCGAAACATGGCTAGGTGACTCAGTGTCTACAGTGGATCTCTTGTTTCCTGGATTCCATGAACCAATTAGAAAAGATCGCACCAACGATAATCATGGTGGCGTTCTGATTTATGTCAAAGAATCTATCGCATATGTACGTAGAACCGACCTTGAGCTAAATCATCTAGAATGCATATGGCTCGAACTCAGATTTTTCTAGCGCTAAGAAAGTTTTGTTTGGCGTTTTCTATCGGCCCCCTAGTTCCGATAATATTTATTATTCTCTTATTGAAGATTCATTGGGACTAGCCATAGATACTGGCATTTCAGATGTGATATTAACAGGTGATTTCAATTTGAACATTGACTCTCAGACTTCTTCCCGAAAAGTACAAGCACTATGTCAACAATATGGACTTACCCAAATCATTGATGAACACACACACTTTACAGAAAATTCTTCGTCACTAATTGACCTGTTCTTTACTAACAACATACATAATGTTATAAAGGCTGGGGTTGGTGATCCGTTTCTGCAGCAACATGTCAGGTATCACTGCCCAATCTTTGCTGTTTTTACCTACATAAAACCCAAAGCTAAGTCTTTTGATAGAACTGTGTGGCTCTATGAGAAAGGCAACTATGACTTGCTGCGTAGCAAGATGAATCTAGTTAACTGGGACGAACTTCAAGATGATGATATTTGACACTTTGTTGAGAGAATATTACAAACACTATCATAAACATATCAAAACTTTTGTATTCCAAACAAAAATGTAAAAATCAAGCCTAATGACCCTCCGTGGATGAACAATCAAATAAAAACAAAAATAAGACAACGTAAGCGCGCCTACAGAAAAGCAAAAATTTCTCAAAGTCAACATCATTGGTTAAAATTTCGAAACTCAGAAATGAAGCAGTTCAGCTAGTCAAAGACAGCAAAATCTCGTTATTTTCTTTCATTGTCTGACAGTCTTAAATCAACTTCCATATCATCAAAAGATTGGTGGAAAATCCTCAAATCCTTTATATCATATTCAACAAAAAAAGGTATTCCTTCTCTTATTGATCCAATTACTAATTCCATTGTATCTGAAGAACCTGAAAAGGCTAATCTACTAAACACTTTTTTCAAGAACCAGACAATGGTTGACGACTCTAACAGGGATTCCCCCAGACCCTCAGACATAGACAATCAACAGACCTTGGAAACGATTTATATACCTCCTTCTGAAATTGAGGATGTAATGAAATCTTTAAAAACCGATAAAGCATCTGGACCTGACACTATCAGTTATCGAGTTTTATATGAGGCCTACCAACAACTTTCTCATCCCTTTCACCAGCTCTTTAACTTCTCACTACGATCCAAGAAAATGCCGACATCCTGGAAGTTGTCAAATGTCTGTGCTGTATATAAGAAAGGCGATCCTGCTGTTGTCAACAATTATAGACCTATATCTTTACTCAACACTATTGAAAAAGTATTTGAACGAGTAGTCTTTAAACATATCTTTAACTTTTACAGAGACATTTCATTCTTCACTCCATCTCAGTCGGGATTCTTGCCAGGTAACTCAACTGTAAACCAACTTGCGTATCTTTACAATAATTTTTGCAAGGCTTTAGATGATGGCCTGGAGGTGAGGGTCGTATTTTTTGATATTAGTAAAGCATTTGATAAAGTTTGGCACCAAGGTTTGTTAGTGAAACTTCATGAATCTGGAATTCGTGGAAATGTACACCAATGGCTTTCTGATTACTTAACAAATCGTAGACAACAAATTGTTCTTCCTGGTACCATGTCGGACTGTGTTACAATTGCATCTGGAGTCCCCCAAGGATCAATACTTGGCCTCTTCTATTTCTTGTTTATATAAACGATATTGTTCAAGATATTGGTTCCAACATCAATCTTTTTGCAGATGACACTAATCTCCATCTGATAGTTGAAACACCTTCTAAAACACATGATACAATGCAGAATGACATACAAAAGATTTGTCTTTGGGCTGATAAATGGCTAGTTAACTTTAATCCATCTAAATCCGAGTCAATGATTATATCAAGAAGAATTAATAAACCACATCACACACCTTTCTCCATGTATGGCCAACAAATCCCTCAAGTTTCTGATCACAAACATCTAGGAGTGTTTTTTTCTGATGATTGCTCTTGGCATTCCCATATCAATTATATAAAAGAAAAGGCATGGAATAGAATAAACATAATGCGTAAACTTAAATTCAAACTAGACCGAAAGTCTCTAGAAATCATATATACATCCTTCATTCGTCCTATTATTGAATATGCTGATATAATACGGGACAATTGTACATCCTACGAAAAACAAGAATTAGACAAAATCCAAAATGAAGCAGCACGTATTGTGACGGGTGCAACAAAGCTGATATCGTTAGCTGATTTATACAATGATGTAAATTGGGATCACTTTCTGACAGAAGAAGGAAGCATAAGCTTATTCAACTTTACAAAATGAAAAATTGTCTCACTCCATCCTATCTATCGTCTATTGTACCAGATCTTGTTGGCCTGAATACTACATATAACTTACGTAATTCTCAAAATATCGATACAATTCGTACAAGAACAACTCTATACTATAACTCCTTTCTACCAACGGCACTTCGTGAATGGAATTCCTTACCGATTGAAACCCGTCAGCTACAGCCATTGAATTCTTTCAAAAGCTCTTTGAACGAAGACAAAACTAAAACTCCCCGACACTTCTATTATGGAGATAGACGGTCACAAATTCTTCATACAAGACTTAGAACGAAATGCAGCTCTCTTAATCACCACTTGTTCTTAAAAAATATAGTATCATCTCCTTTATGTAGTTGTGGCCTAATTGAAGACAACCACCACTTCTTCTTTACTTGCAAGAATTATACACAAATAAGAAATGCACTTTTTCAAACTTTGACTCCAATATGTTCCATTGATCATCGAACCCTTCTATATGGAGATCCGTCAAACGATTATCAAACAAACACATGGATATTAGATGCAGTATTTGAATTTATAAATAGCAGCGGACGTTTCCACTAGATGTATTTTATACTACCAACATTTAATATACTGCAATATCTCCAATTTGACCTCTGTTCGTTAGTCTGGTCTTTCCAATATTTTTTGTCTTCTTTTGATATATATTTAATATACACATAATATTTTTTCTGGTTAGCTTAAAATAGTTAATTTCTAGACATTTGCTAAATTTGCTTTAAGTGCCAGTCTAAATAAAAAAACTTTTTTTTTCTGTTTTCTTTTGCTTAGTGCTCATCTGAAAATTGTCTTATTAAGTTGCATTCCTAATTTCTTTTTCCTTTTTTTTCATTGTTTATGTTTAAACTAAATCTTGCAATATTCTTACTTAATAATTTAAATGAAATAGCTATCCTGCCATATATGTTTGTGTAAATATCATTTGTTATCTAGGGAGAGGAACTATATAAGTTTTCTTTCGTTCTAATCCCTTTCAACTTATGTAACAATTATTCACATATAAAATGTAATATATGTAAAATATTGAAATGAATATGTTTAAACTAACTATCGTACACGTGTCACTTGTTTTTTCTTAGTCACGGTATAGTCTCAATTTTGTATTTCTTTTTACAGACAAACAGATAACTTTATTTCACTCAGGTATATCAAAGTACACAACATGAGGTTTAACAATATTTTGTAGCAATAATAGTGTCCCGTATAAAAAGCAGGTCTATAACATGAATGATACAATAATTATACAATAGGTATATAATTATAAGTATTTATCCGATTGTGGGGAACTCAGATGTACACACAAAACGTTCTCACATGCATATAATTATATTGTTTACCATCACTGGTTATGGAAAAAAAAATACTGCTCAAATAAAAAAACAACAGTAGAGAAAAAAAACAGAATGTTCGCACAAAGGTACGCCACTGCATTCTAAGTAGTAAATCTAAAATAAAAGTAAGAGCTCGTGAAAATCGTTCATTCGCACAATAACGCCGTGTTTACAATGAATTTTCTAGTCGGTCATTGTGATTTTTACGAAAGTAGTTCTTCACTTCTTAGAGGAAGAAAAAACAAACGACAGAAGAAAAAATGATAAACTTTGAAACAAAAACTTTACTACTTATACATAAGTCATTTCATTTTTAAGGTATCCCTAGAAAGCTTATTAAAGGCCTCAACAGACGGTAGGATTTAGAAGTACAACACTAATTAAAACTAAGATGTACAGGCAAATCTTAATGTGTGAAGGTTACTATTACTTGAATTCGGAAACCTTAAGTCTAGATGTAAGGGATAGGACATGTTCTATTTTGAAAATCTTGTCGTACATTACTCATGGCAAAAAAAATCATTTAGTGAGTAAAGTATGTAAAGGATCAGTTGGGAGGGATCCTTTTTAGGGAAACCTCAGATGATTCCTACAGTATAGAATTACCGTATGAATGCAAGAAATATATAAGTTAGAAGGGGGCGCTGTATTTTCCTTCAGTTTTATTAAGAAAAATAGGAAAGGCGCCGGGTTTTATACCTCGCCGGTCATGTTTTCTATTACAAGTGTTATAAACATTAAACACCCGTGCTATACACGTGCTCGAAACTAGCTAATTGCTAACAATTCCCGCGTAATTGATTACCTTTTGTCAATATCATAATCATGAAATATTTGGATTGCTTTTAATGAAATATACAATGTAAACGCATTGCTAATCGTATTTTATTGCCACATTTTAAATTTTGCACTCCGTTGCGCCCATTGCGTCCGTTGCGCCAAAAAATCTCCGTTGCATTTTTTAGTGGTACCGCCGCCTATAAATTAAGCACGAATTTCTGATAAAGCGTTATCATCCTGATTAAAATAGACTTAATCTATGGAAATCATGAGCGTCACTGTGAAATAATGCATATGCTTAATCCTCCTAATAAATACATTGTATATGCATATCGTGGGCTTAGCGCAAAACGGTTGTAACTCACTTTTTTCCACAAAATAACATTTTTAACATTTTCAATGTATTTTGTGGTTATGCATATCCTCAGTAAGTATTTTAAATGGGTTCTGAAAATTAACAAGTTAAATCAATATTTGTCAAAAGGTTGTATCTCAAATTGCTCTTAATTTTCAGCGCAAAATGGTTATTTCTCAAGTTACAACCTTTTTGCGCTGAAAATTCTGATAGTGCAATGGAAGAAAATTAGCATTCTGTTTGTCTTATTTGAATCATCACATGAAAAGGAGGATATAAAGACAGTAGAAAAGATTTTTTGTTTTGATATATCTAAATAAACCTTAAATATTGGTAAAAAAACAAACAAAATTGTGATTTTATATTATCACATATTATCTTCATGAAATATATTTAAATGTATATTACACTATAGTTCAATCTCATAAATTAATTCCAATAAATGAAAAATATCCACTGCCACAATCAGCAATTGTTTGATATTAAGTAAATGAAATAATTTTCAAATATTGAAGGACAAATGTCCATATTACTTCCCCCCCCCCACCTACCCCAATAACACATACAGTTTATAAAATGACAAGGTGGACAGATTTAGCCCCTTATGGATCGAAATTTAGCGCCACACTTATTTTTACAGGGCAGACAATCGTTTCCATATTTTGAAAAATAATGCAAGTACATGTAGATCTAATTCAGGATATCTTCATTTTATACTCATAGTAGCAAAACTGAAATTGTTGCAGGCACAAAGTCTGTTCATGGCAGGTATGTCAAGGCCACCTAGCTCAGACCCATAACGCTTCAGAAATGCTTTTATTTTTATTTCTCAAAAACTTCTAAATTTTTGTGTTCTTATCAAGAAAGTTACTCATGGCAAATTACCTGAACAATCTTTTTCATCTTAAAAAGGGAATGGACAAAGTGGCAGGAACCAAGACCATTGTTAAAATCCCCAAACAAACCATTGAAGCAAATGACATACTTAAAAAGGAACCATAGAATGACACTGCCTTGAAACAAGGAAATAGCAAAAACATAGCTTAAGAGTTTATAATATGAAGCCTTTTAAAAGCTTCTTTCCACAAACAATGTAGAATTTGCCTAAAAGAATCCATATTTAACTCTATATCACAAATTCAGGGTAAGACCAAATTTGAAGATGACCATGTTTAAATATTATAAACATTCAGTTTTAATTCCATAATTAGTTTGTTATGACAATCTATGAAGTCTTTAACCCTTGACATGTTGGAACAGAAAATGATCAGTTCTTGCCACAAGTATAGATCCAGGCCAGCCTGAACACCTGTGCACTCAGTTCAGGTTCTGTACTGTGGACAGCTCAATTTAAGTACCTGTATATTGATTGATTGACTTTTCCGAATACAAAGCAGGGCAAATCCATTACAGACATTCAGCAGTTTATTTTTACAAACAAATTGTTCACTAACAGACAGACAGGGGTATGTTTTTTTCCAACAATATTGACCATGCACTCTTCATTTGACCCTATAGCCAGTAAATTCAGTAAATTTTTGATCTACTTTTAAATCTTTATGAATGTTTATAATACTGCACGTTTTTAACGTCGCTTTTCATTGGATAATCGTGACGTTTATATTAGCTGTTGTCGATTCATAAAAACATCTTACCTTTTTCTCTAAAAAATAATGCTTGCTGTATTATAAATTCGTTATAAAGATTGTTGACAGGTTATATGGCCGTATATAAACGGCTGTTTTCAATATAACCCTCGCCTAGCGGCTTGGGTTATATTTACAAACATCCGTTTACATAGGGCCATATAACCTGTCAACAATCTTTATAACTAATAATATAACCAGTTGTTAAATGGTCTTAATTAAGAATCCCTCTTAGCGCAAGCAGTAATTAAGACATTGCTTCAAGACATTATAGACATTATAAACTCGTAGATTCGAATCCTGGTTCACCCACTTTATTTCTTTTAATTTTAAAATTGCCCTTCTCTAATAACTCGCGCAAATCATTTTTTTTTATACTATCTGTGTACTTTTTTATTAACTACATCTGTAGTGTGTATGCGCTAAACCATATACGTTTGCATAATGTCACCAAGAAACAATTGAAAAATATGCATTCTAGAGAAAAACTTGTGATTGTCCAATGTCCGTATGTCCGAGTACTAACGAAAACATCTTGATAAAATAAAAGGAAACACCACACTACTTAAAAGTTATCCTAAAAGTAGATATATTAAAACAATTTCAAATTAATTCAATTCTTGCAATAATTAAGTAAAAAAAACAAAAAAACACAAGAAGTGTGACTTCATAACGCAGTGTTGGTTAGGAATCAAACCAGAGACCTTCAGATCAGTAGCCCGGCATCTATACAAATATACCTCACCTTACTGACATGTGAAGATAACAAATATATCAATATATTCTTTTGGTACAAGTGTTTATTCAATGCCCTTTATGAAAGTTAATGAAGATCAAGGACAATATTGTTGGACAAAATTACCAACCAAAATATGCCCAGAAGTAAAAGAAATTTTTTTTGTACAACTTCTGCAAATTTAATGTGAACTGGTCAGTGGGCTTAGGTAATTTAAATGTATTCTAAGATTTTTATGAACTTCCTAGAAGGACAAAGTACATGTAATTGATATTATAACTGAAATTGCAAGGTATAACAAGTAGAAATTGATTTATCAGCACCCCATCAATTTTAAGCTGTGCGTCTCACTTACTCCTGTCAGAGCCCAGGACCAACCCGGTAAGTTACTTGGGATAATCGGACAATCCGTAGTGAAATTATTGGCGGTCACACTAACCCCGCAGCACTACGGTATTCCCAACTAACCAAACCAGGATTGCGCTCCGGACCATCCAGGCAGAGCCCAGGTAAAGCTACAGTTCATGGCCGGTGCTTCCCCGGTCGATCCAGGCAGACCCCCGGTTAGATTGAAAATGTGCGAAAATGATAACATTGATACATAATTTTTATCTAATATAATATCTTTTGTTCCAGAACAGTAATTCATGATGATTTTCTGAAAAATCCTTATGCAATACTGGATAGAAGGAAAATGGGAAGGGTTTTAATACAAACAAGTGCAATCATTGCAAATTGTCGCGATTCATTTGAAATGAACTGGGCTTTGCCGGGGCTGAGATCTACCTGGATCAACCGTAGCTCCATCGTCGTCCTCCGGGGCTCTGCCGGCATTTACCGTTCACCAGGGCTCTACCGTAGCTCTACTGGCTATATCATGCCCCGGATCATCCCCGGTTTGTGCCAGCAGAGCTAAGGTGCTTCCCCAGTGTGTAACCCTGGTTGTTCCCGGCAGCGCTTAGGATGAAGCCGGCAAAGCTATACTTCTGTCATCCCGGACCACCCCGGTGATATTAAATATTTTATTCCATCCAGGGTCGAATGCCGGATGTTCACGGATCATCCCAAACGTTGCCGGCAGGGTTACGGTTGTTCCTCAGGTAGAGCCAGCGTAATTGTCCTTTAAAACATTTTGAAATCTAAAAGATTTTGAATGATTTTGCTAAAATTGAAGTCCATAATTTTATAATATCAATTGGGGTAAGGATTAAATGTCCAGCAGCTGAAAGGGTGGCTAAACCTTACTTTTTATTTTGAAATACATGTACATGTGTCTAAGATTTATTACCATTCTATAGATAGCATTTATAATTAACCACCATAAAAAATAATTTTTAGCTATCCCTTAATATATTTTTAAATAAAGTGGTATAGGCTATATTATTCTCTATTGAGGACATTCATTCTCTTCAAACTTATCACTGATTATTCTTACTTTCATTATTTTCATTATTCAAAACATGACTTGCACTTATTTTATAATCTTATTTTATAATGGCTACATATATTTTATGTGATTTAGAAGTAATGTTTTATTTTATTCAATTATTAAATCCTATAAAAAGATATGAGTTTGAGATACTTCCGTTTTGCACAAAGAGAATAATTAAATTTGCTCAAAATTTGTGCGGAAAACAGTTGTAACTTGAGATACTACCCTTTTGCACAAAAAAATATGTAACAAATTATCAAAATTTTATTTGTAAAACGGTTGTAACTTGAACTTATTCAAATATCTTTTTTCAAAAATAATTTGCTCCTTTTTTATTATTTTGTTTCTAATTCCTTAACTAAAATGTATATATTTTCCTAAAATAAAACATTTTTATTCATTAACAAAAGTTTTAAAAAGTTTTTTCATGCTCCTGTAAAATTTGCTTAAATTGAGTTACAACCGTTTTGCGCTAAGCCCGCGATATGTCTAAACAATGGAAACAGGCTTTAAACTTCAGGACATACAATTGTACAATTTGCCTAATAATTTAATGAGCATATGAACCTATGTTAGGATATCAAGTAAGATGATTATATAGGATCGTCTGAATTCACATGTACACTATGTATACTTATGTTCATTAAAGCTATATGAGGAATCACATTATAAGAGGACCAAGAGATCATCTACATGAACATATACTCTAGTTTTGATAGAAGATGTATGAGAGGTTAATGTAAGATGAGCAGGGAATCATCTAGATGTAAATATACATTAGTAGTGATGGAATATATATGAAGAAGGGTCATCTGGTCTTTAAGGTGTATAAACACTGTAGTTCTTAAAGAACATATATGAGGGAAATGAATATAAACATTTTCATTATGGAACAGATTTAAGGGTATCTCGTAAGATGACCAGTGGATTATCTAGATGTACATACACTATAGTTTTCATGGAACAGAAATAAGGGGATCACGTAAGATTACAATATCATCTAGATGTACATAAACTCTTTTTCATAATATAACAGATATAAGGGGATCACATAAAATGACCAGGGCATCATCTAGATGTACATATACTATATAGTTTGCATTGAACAGAAATAAGGGGATCGCGTAAGATGACCAGGTGACATCTAGATGTATATACTCTTTTTCATTTTGGAACATATATGAGGGGATCAAATAAATGACAAGGGGATCATCTATGTGTACATAAACTCTTTTTTATTTTGGAACAGATATAAGGGGATCACGTAAGAATACAAGGGGAATATCTAGATGTACATATACTATAGTATCCATTGGAAAGAAATAAGGGGATCACGTAAGATGACAAGGGGATCATGTAGATGTATATTTAATATAGTTTCAATTGAACAGAAAGAAATAAGGGGATCAAGTACGATGACCAGGGGATCATCTAGATGTACCTACTCTTTTTCGTTATGGAACAGATATGAGGGCATCGCGTAAAATGACAAGGGATCACCTAGATTTTCATATACTATAGTTTTCATTGAACAGAAATAAGGGGATCACGTAAAATAACCAGGTGATCATCTAGATGTACATATAATATTTCTTATTATGGAACAAATACATTGTTTAAGGGGATCACGTAAGATGACAAGGGTATCATCTAGATGTACATATACTATAGTATTCATTGAACAGAAATAAGTGGATCACTAAAATGACCAGGGGATCATCTAGATGTACATATACTATAGTATTCATTGAACAGAAAAAAGGGGATCACGTAAGATGACCAGGGGATCATCTAGATGTACATATACTATATAGTATATAGTATTCATTGGGATCACCCCTTGTCTTCTATGATCCCCTAGTTTATACCTGTTCGATAATAAAAGAAGAGTATTTGTACATGTAGATGATCCTTTTGTCATTTTAGCTTATCCCCTCATATATGTTATTTAAGAACTACACCGTTTATACATGTACATCTAAAACACCAGGTCATCCTTCAAATATGTTCCATATAACTAGTGTATATACGTACATCTAGATGACTTCCTGCTCATCTTACATTAACTTCTCATACATCTTCTATCTAATTTAGTATATATGTTCATGTAGATGATCTCTTGGTCCTCTTTTAATGTGTTTCCTCCTATACCTCTAATGAACATAACTATACATTGTATACATGTGCATTCAGATGATACTTTTGTGAGCTTACTTGATATCCTCACAAAGGTTCATATGCTGATTAAATCTTTAGGCATATGAATGAAAAACCATAATTGTACAATTGTATGTCCTAAAGACTTTAAAGCCTGTTTCCATTTTTTAGACATGTAATTTACGCATATATATTATTAGGGGGATTAAACATATGCACAATTTTACAGTGACACTGATCATTTCCATAGATTTATAGTCTATTCTAATAAAGATGATAACGCTTTATCAGAAATTCGTGCTTAATCTATAGATGAGGTTTTAATAATCAATCACTTAAATTTGCTCATGTCATTTCAATTGGCCCCTTTTAGGGGTCAGCAGAGCTAAAAAATGAAAAACCTTTAAACATCTTCTACTACAGAACTAAAAGATTGATGATCACCAAACTTTGTCTGTAGCATTCTTATGTAGTCATTTATCAAGTTGGCTCATATTAATTTGATAAGCCCCTTTTAGGGGTCACTAGGGCTAAAAATAGAAAAACCTTTAGACATCTTCATCTACAGAACTAATTGATGGATGATCACCAAACTTTGTCTGTAGCATTCTTGGGTAGTCTTTTATCAAGTTTGCTCATCTTAATTTGATTAGCCCTGTAAAAGCTAAAGCTTAAATGCACTAGGTCATGGCATTTCTTCAAATCAAAGTTTAAAGATATTCTATGCTCAAATTTTAATATTAGAAACTATTGACAATGGATACACAGTCTCTTTATCAATATAAATATAAAATAAACGTGTTTTGACTGCACACAAAGTAGATATGTTATGTTTTAAACTCTTCACACTATAGGTGGTCACAGTATAAAATTAATATAATGATAATGTCATTAAAAAAAACTATTTTTTTGTTTTGTTTTTTTTTTTTAATAGAAAAGACCATCTTTACTTGGCCTATAAAAGCCATACATAGTTTATCAAAGTAAGAATTTCAATAGCTTGGGTCCTGTTTATGACCAGCTCTGAAATTTGGACATCATATTGTATCATTGCAAGGTCAGTTGTAGGTCATTAACCAGGAAAAAGAATTAGGCCCAAAGAAACATAAAATTTGTTTCTCCTGTACTTCACTAACAAAGATGATGTATGCTCAATTTTTTTATTGAATTTTGTTAAAAATTGTAATTTTTTCATTTTTTTCTGTTGAATTGGATTTAAACGTGGAGAAAGCATATTTCAATAAATTTTAGGACAGACTGTTGAACCTGAGTTTCATGTGCATAATTGAAATTTGGCATCAGTTGAGCTGTTTTTGATATTTTTGAAACCATAATTGCACATACTTTCTTGTTTTTGATGTACAGAGACTTGAAATTTGGAATGATGTACAGAGACTTTGGACCAGGGATGTAATTTCTGATGCGAATTGAATTAAAGGAACTCCACTGAGGTTTATAAGCCTTAAAACATAAAATTTTGATTTTTCACATAGATAAACATGAACACTTAAAACAGAAATATAAATGAAATATAACCAAGAAATATACTAGAAATACATTGAAAATCATATGTTTGTGCTATTCACAGTCCGATTTTAGTGAAAAGCTTTTAAACGCTTTTCAATTTTTGGTCATTTTTCACTTCAATAATAATAATAATTCTGGAAAAACGGAGTGAGCTAATAGTCTGAAATTTTGCACATAAGTTATTAGTATAGATTTACATCAAATGGAGTAATAATCTCAAAAAATTATTTCCAGTCCCGTCATGTCAAAAATCCTCAGTGGAGTCCCTTTAAGACTGACTACTTTTGATATTATTATTTGATATTGTTTGACCTAGTTTGCCGTTCTTGATGTACCTGCTGGAAATTTGGACAAGGGGTTTAATTTGAATTTTGATATGAACTGGCCTACTTTTGAAATATTTGATATCGGTTTACCTACTTTTTTCGTCTTTTATGTACAGACTTGAAATTTGGACTATGGGTGTAATTTGTGTAATTTTTGATGTTGAATTCAATTTTGATACCAGCTGACCTACTTTAGGTATTATAGACACCAATTGACCTCCTTTCGTGTATTTTGACATTCAGATTTTAAATTTGGACCAGGTTTGTAAATTCTGATGCCGGAATGAATTTTGATATCAACTGACCTACTTTTGATATTTTTGTTATAATTTGACCTTCATCCTTGTGTTTTTTGGCATACAAACTTGAAATTTGGACTTAGGGATGTAATTTCTGATGCTGAATTGAATTTTGATATCAACTGGCCTACTTTTCATATTTTTTACAATGTTTGACCTATTGTCTTTTTTTTTTTGAGGTACAGTTTAATATGTTACCATACAGAATGTATAATAAAAATTGTTGTCCCAAACTGTACACTTCAAACATCTACACCTTAAATGTTTAGCATGTGACAGTTTGTGTTTTCATTCAAAAAAAGTTATAAAAAATTGTCCAGTCAAAATTAATCCTGCTCTAGTGGTCATCAATTCTGCATTTATTCTACATAGTCTCATAGGAACACACTTGCAACATACATATTTTTAACAAAGCCTTTCCAAAATATTAGGGCAAGATATTACAGATATAGTGAATAATGAAATGATGGGTAAGACGAGTGATCTGGGGCCATCTTAGTGGCCCTATTGTTTATTATGAAGAAAAATAGCTACAACAGTCAGTGTTGTGAAAGTATATTACTAGAGGGGCAAGTTAAAGTTGAGCTGAACTTGTTGAAAGAGCTGGACTTGCTTTTCAGCAAGTTCTTTTGAAAAATAATTTCCAACACTGAAAAGCAGTTGTTTCTGGTGAGCGACTCAGGGCCATCATGGCCCTCTTGTATAAAGTTTCCGAAATAGCTTTATATTTACATGTAAGAAGGTATTTCTAACCAATCCAGTTAATTTTTTTGCTTTAACTGAGGAAATGTTGGGATACTTTGCAGACGACTTTGCAGACAAGTTAAGCATAGAGGGATTTTGCAGATAAGTTAAATAAGATAAGTTAAGATAAGATAATTGTTTATTATAGTAACATATGCAATGAACATTTATACAGTACAATACATTTTAACAAAAAGTTATGCACCCGGCCCAATGGACCCATTAGTCACCTTTTATAATAAATAACATTAATCATATAACTTTACATGATATGACAGATAACGTGAGGGAAATGGTTATGGTAAAACAACACCGAATTATAAATATGAAAGTATGGACATACTAGTATAACAGAAAAAATAAAATATTTAAGTGAGACATAATTTTTGTTGAAATGCAAAACCTAAATTATTTTCATAATTTAAGAGTAAAGTATACTTCGTCTAAACAAGTAAGCTTTCATTATATATTTGGCTGTCTTTCCTATGTGATCAGTCATCAACACACGTACTTTTTCAGAAATGGTTATATTCATGTCCTGAATACAGTCAACATTAACAAATATATCGTTTCTTATGTGTCTGTAAATATCACATGATAACAATAAGTGAGTCTCATCCTCTACTTCATTTCTTTCACAAAAACGACAAATTCTTTCTTCCACTGCTTCTCCAACGAAACGCCCAGTCTCAATACGTATAAGTAAAATGCCAAATCTGAACTTTAATTAAGTGAAACATAATCTTCCTTATCAAAGGTATCTTTAAACAGTTTATATGTACGAAGTTTCCTACATAATTGCAAATCGGTCTGCCATTTATTACGGTACATGTCTCGTATTTTATCTCTAGCAGTAGACAGACTAACTGTTGTTAAATCTGTAAAGTGTTGTTCTAAATTAAGATCACTAAAAATATTTTTTATATTTGAAGACCAATTTTCACATGTATTGCATTTACCGTAATCATATAAGAACACTTTTTTGGTTAGTCTATCATCCCGCATTGATAACAACCTGTTCCAAAATCGTATTATAGGCAGTTTCTGTCTGAACACACTTGGTAGCCATCCTGAATCTCCATATATTGCTACGTGTGGTGCAAATCTATGTACACCAAAAAAGCATTGGTACGATCTGAAGCCCCACGAGGAGGCGCCATACTCCAATATCGGACTCATAAATCAGTTTTTCTAATGTGTTAATTCCAGTATCTTTCAGATTGTAAATTTTACAGATTATATACTCCCTAAAGCTCTTCCAGCACCTTTAGATAATGATTCACTATTAAGATTAAAGTTCATTTTCTCATCAAAAACTATGCCCAGATATTTATCATGATCAACGGTCTCTAGAACATTTTCACCAACTCTGAAAATAAATTCACTGCGCTGTGTAGGTCCTCTACGAAAATGGACACATTTGGACTTATTAGTATTTATTAAGACGCGCCACCGTTTGCACCATTCATGTACAACATCAACCATACGCTGCAAATTTATTTCTGAGTCTGAGATCAGCGCTATGTCATCCGCGTAGAACAATGTAGATACCATCATAGAACCAACGTTAATTCCAAGCCCAAGACTATCAATTTCGTGAATGAGGTCATTTGCAAACACGGACCAGAGCGTCGGCGACAGCGTACACCCCTGCTTTAATCCAGTAGTACAATCGAACCAATCAGTGTGGACGAAAGAATTTGGTAATCCGCTAATATTTATGCAAACACAAGCCGATGCACTAGCATATATGTTTTTAATAGAATTATAAACTCTCCCATCGACATTGTTTAGTAACAGTTTATACAAAAGTAAGTCTCTATCAACAAAATCAAAGCACTTTCTTAAGTCTGTAAAAGCAGTGAATGTGTTTTTGTTACGTATAATGCTATTTAGTGTAAAAATATGATCTTCACAAGACCTGCCTTTTCGCAAACCATTCTGTTCATCGGCCATAAGATTGTTTGATTCCATGTATGCAGAAAGACGTTTGTTAATAAACGCAGTATATAATTTGTTAACGCAAGACAGTAGACTGATTCCTCTATAATGTAAGGGTATTCGTTTATCAGTATTTGGATCCTTAAGAATTGGGAATATAATCGATTTACGCCAAATTGATGGGATAATGCTACATTCAAATATCAATTGAAAAAGTTCCTTCAACACCGCAATGACTGCTGGGAATTTCAATACATCATACGGAATACGGTCAAATCCCTGAGCTGACCCACTTTTACCTTTCATAATAATGCTGGAGATTTCCTCAATTGAAATATGTCGGTTCCTTAATGCATTCGGGGTATATAACGGATCCTCATTTCTACGCTCTATCACTCCCTTATGGTTTAGGCACTGCCTGTAATGTATATCATCAAAATTACCAGTATCTGTACCGTAACAGTAAGAAATAGTATTTTTTGAGGAAAATTCTAAGTTCAAGGGGAGATAAATCTGAAAATATTGGTGCTAGAGTTATGAACCTTGTCACATAAGATGGGGATGATGATAAGGTACATATATTTGAAGTATGAGGTTGATCCTTTAAGAAATAAAGAAGTATCAGTAAAAAATAATATTTTTTAAGGAAAATTCTAAGTTCAAGGGGAGATAAATCTGAAAATATTGGTGCTAGAGTTATGAACCTTGTCACATAAGATGTGGTTGATGATAAGGAACATATATTTGAAGTTTGAAGTTGATACCTTAAGAAATGACAAAGTTATAGTGAAAAATATTTTACTGCACCAAAACTTTAATCTAAAATCTGGACGCGGACGCCGGGGCGAGTAGGACAGCTCTCCATATACTTTGTATAGTCGAGCTAAAAATAAAAATTATTAAAGGGCCATAACTCTGACAAAAATCATTGAACCGGAAAATGCTGACAAAATGCACAACTAGACTTGGTACTGTAATTCCTGTAAAGTTTGGATGAAATTGCACCAGTAGTTTATGAGAATAGTCTGGACAAGTTTTGTGACGGACGGACAGACAGACAGACGACGGAGAAATGATCCCTATATGCATGCTGTGAACATGACAGCCAGGTCAGAGCTCAAAGTTAAAACCAGGGTCATTCAAATAACCATTAGGATTTTTCTTTCAAATGCCACTGTTTGAAAGAACAATGTTGACTAACCAGTCTTACTTGTATGCAAAACTCACTTTTTCAATTATACATCAATAACAGTGGTTAAAATATACACAGATACTTTTCTGACAAATTCTAAATTATTACTGACATGATAACTGAGAAAAACTAGAAATGTGTCAATAGGACACGGATGCCCCCACACGCCACTGTTCTGTCAATCTTATGACTCTAGGTCAAATAGTTTTTGGACTACATGTGCCACAAGTTGAAAACTAAAAATCAACAAAGGGCCATAATTCTGTTAAATTTGGTTGCAGCAAATATTCCTTCTTTTATTACCATCTACACATTAAGTTTGTTAATCCCTGGAAGTTTAAGCAAAATCTGCCATCCGGTTAAAGAGGAGAACTTTGCGTTCACAAAATTTCTACATAGTATATAGTGAAAAAATCAACAAAGGGCCATAATTCTGTTAAATTTGGTTGCAGCAAATATTCCTTCCTTTACTACCATCTACACATTAAGGTTGTTCATTTCTGGAAGTTTAAGCAAAATCTGCCATCCGGTTTAAGAGGAGTTGCTTTCACAAATTTCTACATAGTATATAGTGAAAAAATCAACAAAGGGCCATAATTCTGTTAAATTTGGTCGCAGCGAAAATTCCTTCCTTTACACCATCTACACATTAAGGTTGTTCATCCCTGTAAGTTTAAGCAAAATCTGCCATCATGTTTAAGAGGAGTTGCGTTCACAAGATTTTGGGACGAACTGACAAGTGCAACGCTATATGCTCCCACATTGTGGGGGCATAAAAATAATCTTATTTTACTTACATGTTAAACTGTCAAATCCTCTTTTGTGCCAGGCAGTATCTACTGCACTGGACATACCACTGCGGGTTTTACAGGGAAATTTCGGGGAAAGTCTTAATCTGCTGTGAGGTTTTTCAAGATGTGGACCACTTCTGATTTGTTTTCAACCTTTGACTGTCTGTGAGAACTGTAATTGTAAAAATATTTCAAAAATATTTTCTGTAATTTACAATTCATCTTTAAACGTAATATTGACAAATATTGAGAAACTACACCAATGAATTGACAATAACTTATTTATAATTAATGTAACACAATGTTCATACTAGAATAAGTTTTGTTAATTATTAATGCTGATTGCACGACTTTTTCCTGACCAATTTTAGTAATCACTTTTATGAAATAATTCGGACTGCATATCGATTATTCATCACATGAAGATACATCAAATTGTTTCTATTGAAGACGACCCCAAATAGCATTACAAAATTATCACAGTATTATCATTTAATTGCTACACCATGATTATAAATATATATAAAAAAACCTAATAGATTTCAACTTACAGTTTAATAGGCATTTTTGTTTGATGTATTGTTGAGGATTGTTCATCACAATTGTATAAATCTGACCATTCACTGTCATTTGTAACTGTAGCATCTGACTGAAGAATAGACCTTGAATAAAAAAAAATACATATGTACAAACAGTATATGGAGAGATATTCATATATTGAAGCAACTGACATAACACAAACAGTTCAACAACACCAGTCAGTTTTGCATAGTCCTTTACTTTCGTAAATAAACAAAATACAGAAAACAAACTACCAGTACTCACTTTAGTGCTGGCGAGGCACCTGGCAAAGGACATCCTCCAAGATCTTGTCAATAAGACCTTCCATGATGTTGTGTTCTGATACCATTGATTCTTCATGATGCACATCCCTTAAAAAATATGCATGTATTTAATAAGAATTTTAGTCTTAAACCAATGAAGGTAAAATATGATAAACAAGATCAACAAGGAAAGGCGGCGTTCAATGAACGCAACCCCCATATGACCCAGCAACAAGTACCAATGGCAAGGAGCCCAGGCGGACCCAGTTTGTCATGTAGAAATAAATACTTTTTTTAAAAACAATTACACATTTATGTTATTTTGAAAAAAAAAATATGTACATGAATATAGAGTAACATGCAAAAACAACAAAGCCATTGTTTAAAAATTCTTTTCTCATATATGGATTGTATAGTATTCTTTGGTTCCCTAAACCACGAGTATACCAGCAATATAGGATAATACCATGATAAGCTGCATAGACATAATAATTACAAAATAATTTATCAAATTCTTCCAATTCAATTACATGTTATTTCGAAAATATCATTGTAAATGTGTCTTACTCCATTTCCTTGATCTTTCGCAGCAGATTCTGTCGACATAGAAGCCACTGTCTCAATGATATTTCCAACACGTCTCTCCATTTCTTTTCATGTTTTTATTTCAATTGTTGGTATATTGAGTGTTGACAACAAATTGTTGACCCTCCTCTCACCGGCCCACCTACACTATCAATCATTGCTGTAAGAAAATGAAAAAGAAACAAATTATTTCATTTAAGTATACAAATATTTTGTCCAAAAAAAACTTCACATGGATTGTAATTTACATAACCGTGATAATAACACATTGCATAAATTTATATAGAGCTATTTTTAGCTGCCTCATGTATGTTGAATATTACTGTGACTGTGTGTATTGGCAGCATACTGCCTTGTGTAAACTGTGTCTATATAATGCACATGTAGGATTCTGTAATGTCTTAACAAAAATTGCATTGTTGCAAGATTTAATTTAGCAACGTTTTATCATTTTTTTTTCAAATTTCTCAGTGACTTTGGGAAATTAAAAACAGTTCAGAGGGAAGTTTATAAAAAAATTTCACAATAGGGAAGTGGCTAGCCGTACAGGCCGTACGGCTAGCCAAAAGTTCTAGCCGTACGTGAGTCGTGGGTCATGTACGACTAGCCAGGACACACTGTATTGGCTAGCCGTACGGCACTTTTCAAATTATATGGAGTACGTGAGTCACATACGGCTAGAACTTTTGGCTAGCCGTACGGGCCCGTACGGCTAGCCACTTCCTTCACAATAAGGAGTAGTGTTTTACAGCTCAACACAAACAAGATACATGTATTCTGTATAATAAATTAATTATTTATAAATCTGAAACATAAATTTGGTCCGCATAATTTCCCTCATAATTTTACATGTTTGACATCATTGGAAGACAAGTAGATAAACACTGATAAATGTATATTCATTTTGGTACGAGACCTTACATCTATGAATTCATAATCAGTATATAGTACTTAGTCTAAAGTATGATGCAATACATTAATCACTTACCTGTTCCTAATTTTGTGTTGACAACGAAACATGGCATTCCAACTTTCCCAGGTCTTCAATCTACTAGTACTACTACTAGAGTCTATGTGTTTTTCCATAGGGAACACAATTCACATGACCGCATTCTGTGTTTCGACATTTCACATACAAATATCCAGACACACCCTGTTTAAATTCACCTAACATATTGTCAAAGTTAATGGTAGGGCCTACTGGTCCAAGTCTACATTTTTTACAAAATCTTAGGTTTGACCGTGAACACGCCAAACTCAACGATTCTTCTTCCCTCTTTCCAACCCTCATTATCAACCGATTTAGGAAGAGTTGATGTTTTGTAGAGCTGGTTTGGTTGACCCGTAATAGCGAGCTCGACGAGCTGGCCCGAAGGGCCTGCACGAAAAGCGAGCTTTACGGTAACGCGAGTACCTGCTAAGTGATGGTTTTGAAAACTTTTCGTCCAAAGTACCGAATTGGACACATCGCAACTTTTCGAATTTAAAGATAACGATAAAAACTGAGGAATTCTGACTGAAAAACGGATGTGTAGACTGGTCACCCGCGCACGTCTATGGGAACCATAATTGGACAGGGAACCAGAATAACGGAAGCTGTGTATAAAAAATGAAAATCGAAGGCGCCATTTTGTTTGAAATCTGATAAAAAAAACAATTTTTTGTCGAATTTTGTTGTGAAAACTATCTAGAATGAAAGAAAATGGTCTAACTAAGAAAATGAATCGAACACCAATATCTTTTATTCAGTCGTTAACGCTGTACAGACGTTTAAAGTATTGTTTACGTGACGTCACAATGTAGCGCCAAACAGTACGTGCAAAACAAACAAATCAAGTACGCTATTTTAATGTCGCAAACGTTTTAAGTTTTACATTTATTTCACTTTAAATAATCTTTATTTCGCTTGAAAAATTATAGAGTGAAAGAAAATAAACAAAGTTTTATCAACGTTTTCAAAACTCGTTATTCATTTCACGACAGGGGCGGAGCCATATTTAACACAGTACGTATGACGTCACACGCACTCGTTACTGCATTTGAAATAAAAATGAGCGATTATTTATACTATTTCACGTAAAAAGTTCATCGAGCTCGCTTTGAGGCTTTGCCTTTTTCATATTACTGGTTACCTGCACTATAGTTATGTTCTATAATTAAGTCGGAATACTTGAGTTTTCTGCATCTTTTTACACTTTTTTTGAATCGACCGAGCGTATCACGCCTGTAAGACGCCATGTTAGATATCTACGGAAATTACGTCATTTTCTTGGGGAATACTACCACGTGACCGGGGATATCCGCTATTATTAGAATTCCGACTTTATACGTAAACAAACGAAGTTCGTTACGATAAATGGCGAGATATGGCGGTAATTGTCGAAGATTGCCGATTTCATTATGGGTCTTCTACCTTATAATTTTTTAACTGTTATTGTGAACTACAATACCCTCCATGATACATAATTATGATGTTTCAATTTGATAACTCTTAGGCAAAAAATAAAAATATGTTTGTTTCCACTTCCCGACCCATTAAAATAGGGTTGGGTAGGTAGGTAGGTTATAGGTAGGTACATGAAGGACTTTTTTTTATATGTGCATAATAATATAATTCCTTGGCAAAATAGTTATTTACTGAACAAAGTTGGATTAACTTTCAGAACTGATATGTTTGTGGCGATTATCTGGCAAACTTGTTTTTATAGAAAAGTTTCTGGTGAACTTTCAGCGAATATTTTTTTTGATAGAAAGATTCTGGCAATCTCTGGCAAATTAGTTTTCCACTGAAAGTTTCTGGCAAACTTTTGGCGAACAACTTAATATTCTGGTGAATTTGCCGCAAAGTCGCCAAATGTTTGCTACAGAGTTGCCACTAGTGGCGATATCTGGCAAACACTTGACACAGTGTTTCGGCGAACTAAAAGGTTTGCACAGCGAATTTGCGGCAAAGTTGCGGCGAGTTTACGGCAAACCTTTCCTTTTGGTACGGGGTTATATAATTTCTCAAAATCCGATTTCCATCTATTCAAAACTTCGTGCTCATTTCTGATTCATCAATAATTTCTATTGGTATAGAGGAGTCCTTTCAAGGTCCTAAACTTTTAATCTTTTGCCAGAAGTCATTCGGGTTAGAAGTCGATATTTCTTCAATCTCGATCGCCTTTGCATACCTATACGCTCGTTCACATTGTCTCAGGAGTTTATCAAAAGCATTACGTGCACCGATATATTCGTAATGCAATGTCTGTCTATAACGGTTATTTTGATCACATTTTTAAAATGCCCTTTCCTTTGTATTCGGCAAGCCTCGCCCTTTCTAGCCCATATCAGCCTCGCCTGATAAAATTGATATCAAAAGACAGTAGCATGTTTTTTCTATTTATCATGTAACACATAAAAACTGTCAAAATAACAAAATAATCTACTTTTAAACAGCGAATTTCGTAAAAAGGGGGATTTTTGTTCAAAGAAATAATTCTAGACAACAAATTCCACCGCCCCTGAAACTTAGAATTTGTAAATGGCGGCTATTTTTTCTTTCGATTCGGATAAAGATACAACTGAATGTAGGCTTAACACGATCAAATTCTTACCTTTAATTTAAACATCGATCCAAAAAATCCCTTAGAATCACATAAACTTAATTTACTGCACTTTTTGTCTTGAATTGTCAAATTCAAAAGTTCACGATAATTTCAATCAAACAAAAGTCAAATCGGCAATCAAACACAAGCTACACAAACATCATGCGTTTTATTTTTTAAACGAAACAATTTGTTCGCTTATTAAATAATAATCCGGCAAAATAAAGTAAACATTTACAAGTTCTCAAAGAAAATCGTCAAGCCTGTTTGTTATGTTTACATGTATGCTTTATTTACCAAGAGTCGTGGGCATTTCTAAAAATAGACCAGTGACGTATGATGACGTCACAGGAACAAGCATGGAAATTACCAGAAAATGCTGAACTATTTGTATTTTGCACTGTCATGATCTTTAATGCATCTCTTAAGACTTATTTCCGATTATCTTGCTCATTTTATATAGGTACCATTTTTCATTCACATGCATTTTGCTTTTCCTTGAGTCGTGGCTAACATGTAGATGTCAACAGTAGTGTAAGAAAACATTGGTCAAATCTCAGTGAACTATTTCAAGTTATCTTACCAATTTATTAAACATCATTATATGAATAGAGCCTCCTATCTTTATAGATTTAAAGTCAGATTTGATAAATTTATTCGGTACTTAACAGTCCTCAATAAGATCTTTTAAAGTTTGTTATGAAACTAAAATAAAACATCAGGGCAACTTTCATTCTGCCTTCAAAATCTTTTATACATTAACAAAATTGTAGCAACAATTGCAAATGATATTTTGATAAAACAATATGGTTTTCATATGTATCCTATTCCGTTAATTTTGCTTTATAAACAAACATAACTAATTGCAAAAAGACGTGGATACAACAAATGATTTCAAAATTTTATTCAAGATGGATAATGGGATCGATATTAGATATAATGATGCCGATGACCAAGTGTTAGTTTATATTTCAATTAATAGTTCAGTGAGACTTTCTGTGGGCCCAATTTTGGCGGGAAATTAAGTCGCACCTGTTCCAAACACCGGAAACCAGTAGGTTGTTGTTGTTGTTGTCAAAAAATGTAAACAAACCCTACAAATGGCCAAATTATTCGATTATTACAGTATTTACAACTTTTTAACAACAAATTATAAGAAATATTAACTTCTAAAATACATTTTTAACCATACAATTAGTCATTTACGATTTTAACCCACCCACGACTCAAGGAAAACCCACGACTTAAGGAAAAGCAGCCAACTTTATAGTATGACGTAAACATTGATGATGTCATTGGCAATATAAATTATGACGTCACTCATTTAGTTGGTGTTAAAACTATTCGCTGTCTAATTTATCGCATCTTGATTCAAGACTTGTAAGGGTATGAGCTAACATTGTAGAATTCACATGCTGATGAAAATGAGAATATAAGCAATTGAAAAAAGTCCGTTAAAAATGGGCGGGGCTTATTTTTGATATCAGGTTACTGACCTGATATCAAAAATAATTATCAGGCAAGTGTTATCGGACAGTTACCATAGCAGTTGCATGATAAAATTGCTTATATTCTCATTTTCATCAGCATCAATGTGAATTCTTCAATGTAATCTCATACCCTTACAAGTCTTGAATCAAGAATCGATATTTATTTATTTATTATTTCAATTTTGATTTCAATTACGAATAAATTAGATAGCGAATAGTTTTATGAAGTCACGTCATAATTTATATTGCAAATGACATCATCAATGTTCACCGTCACGTCATACTATAGCCTGGAACGCCGTATTATCGGCGTACTTAAAGTTTCCACTATGCACGCGTTATTTTTCAGTGCTAGATTAAATAATTTATATTTTGCGTGGAAAAGCAGACATCTTTTCTACAAATTTACCGTAAGAAATTCAGTTTATGCTGAACTGGGTCAAAGATGTTTAGCTTCAATACGCATGACCGCATACACAACTTCCTAAAGGGAGAACACTCTATTATCGGACGTATTCAGCATTGATCAACTATGGCAAGCCGTTGTTGTAAAAAAAATGACTGAAAACTTGTCTTACCTTATAGTTTGGCTATCCACCGTCAAATAATTATCTTTCTGTACTTTACACACATATTATGGTTGATTTATAAAGTTTCAAGTCAAGAGTATGATTCAACAAGTTCATGGTTTTCAAAATAAAATGTCACCAAACAATGTCAAAGTGTTATTTCAAAACAATTAACTGGATATTTATAATGTCAACATGGAACAGGAAACAGTTCAACAGTCTTTTAAACATGTTTTTTTTACAGTTTTAAATGTATTTATTGGCAGTGGGACATAGAAATTCACTATGACGCCGCACACAACCCTGACCTTAGTGCAGAAGGACAAATGTGTCCAGTGATGACACTTATCGCATTGAGCCCACTTCACAATAACTAAACTTGTACACTGCCTAAGAGCTGGAGGTGAAAATTTATGGCACACACAGCAATTAGAAGATTCATCCTCAGATCCAGACTCAGTTTCAGCCTCTGAACTGCTGACATAATAAGCAAAAGGACATGGATGAGGAATTTGCTTTGAAGAAGATGGTTGAACTGCTTTTGTAGTAGAGGATTTACTTACAGATCTTACAGATTGAGAAGAATTATCTGTGATTGTTGCTTGATTTGCTTTGGGCTTTTTAGCTTGAAGCACTGTGATGTTGTTGGGCTTTGACAAACTACCAGCTAGAAATGGTGGTACAAACTTCTTTCTAGGTTTCCTACTGGGATCAGAGATGCCAGTGATGGTCTTGGACTTGAAGAAAATACTTCTAGGACTAAGTACACCTTCTGGAATGTTTTCTTTGTCAGTTTATTGGGCATTTATTGGCACATTGGTTTGTCTTGGAGAACACTGAAGACATCGAGGTTGAGGATCAACCGCAGACACATCAGGAACACTTGGATAAATTGAAGAGGGTGCTATCTGGGACTCTTTGATGGTATAATCTGAGAATGGATATATTCCAGTCTTCCGGAAAGACGAAATGAGGTTTTCAGGACACAGAGCTTTCAAGTATGGCTTTGAAGTTAATTTAGACACCTCATACTTGGTGATCTTTTGACCTGGATGTTTCTGTAAATACAGTTGACATTCCCTATAGTACATAGACTTCAAAGGTCCGAATACCCCAACATCTAAAGGCTGTGTTATGTGACTTGTGTGAGGTGAAGCACAAACAGAATTATGTTGTTTTTTCTCTTGTCCATTCAACAAGAGAGAGTTGTACATGTGATTTGTGTCCATCAAAAAGAACCAGAGTTGGAGTATCAGATGAGACATTTGCATACTTTATAAAGTGCTTTGTGAGATAATTTAGGAAAATTAGAGAATTAGACCAACCACTATCAGACATTTCACCATCTGCACCAGTGGGAGCTCCATTTAAAAATTCACTATTCCACCGTTTCCCTGGAAAAATGTAATAGGGTGGGAGCTGGTTCCCAACAGCATTTCCACCACTAATAATTGTCACAGTTGATGATCTTGGGGAAGTAACTGCTTGTGACTGAGAGGTTGCATCACATACTATATGTGGTGGAACATGCTCTGTATTAATGCCAGTCTCATCAATGTTATAAATGCGCTCGGGATTCCCTTCGAGTCCATTATCAGAAATAATGGTGCAAAGTTCCTTGAAATATTGATCAAGGACATCCTTGGAGGCACATTTAGCTCGAAGTAAAGAGAGCTTTTGAGGTTTTGCAACTTTCAGATTTTCCCATCTCGTTAGGAAACCATAAAACCAACTGTCACTTAGTGGTTTGTCACTGTTCATTTTCTTGCCACAAGCCACTGCAAAATCAGCAGCAAGATATACGTTGGCTTTAGTATAGCCATACCCAATGCTGGCCATGTGCTTTATATGGTCTGCCAACCTCTGCTCCTCTTCGGATGAAAATAACTTCAACGGCCCCGGATTTGCACCAGTCTCAACCCTTCCTGATCGCCTATCCTTGATGGTAGATTCTGGCACCCCATACAGCCTAGAAGCACGATAGGCAGACATGTATACCCTTATTGGTTGCATCATAGGCACGTTGAAGATTTGCTGGGTCATACTGGCGCCTCAGTTTCACTTGGTGTGGTGTACTAAAAGAAGGACGCCTCTTAGCAGTCACTGTATGAGAAACCTGAAAGAAGAATAACAGAGGAAAAAAAACTTACCTAAAAATGCAGATCTACAACTTGCTCTGCTCAGGATGGTTAATAATGTAATTGTAATTATTACGTAACGGCCTTCCATAGAAAAAAAGTGACGTCATCAGTGTACATTGAGAAGTGATAGCAGACGGATGTTAATTGTTGTGGATAAAGCTTTGAAAAAGGAATAAGTTGAGGAATAAGCATATTAATTATTAGGATTTTATAGATTTTTATTAATAATGAAAAATTTTACCTGAATTTGTGACATTTTCTACGAAAATTTAGCGATTTGATGGAGCGTGAACTTCCTTGTTATTGTTTACTCACGTGAGAGGGTGGTAGGCGGTGCATAAGTTCTCCTTCTTCCCCCACTGTATCACACTTTGGAACCAGCTCCCAGGGAACATTGTCACCCTGCCTGATCTAGATCAATACAAACAGGCAGTGGTTAAGATACAGTATTAGTTGACTTGTTGTGTTTTTACTTTTAAATCTTTCTTTCACCCTTACTAATAAAAATATTTTAACAATGACTAGAAGTTTTCAATGTCTCTCACTGTCCTGATCATGTTCATTTTCAGGTTTTTACTTTCTCTCACACCTTTTACTAACACATCCGACGCGCATAATTTCCTGCCTATAACACTCGCGAGAGGGGTTGGCAGTACTCAGAGATAGATAGATATAGATAGCTATTTATGTAAATTACCGTATTTTCGGAATACGTCGATAATAGAGGTGCGCCGATAATACCGAGTTCGAGTATACATGTAATCACAACAAACAGGCTAGACGATTTTCTTTGAGAACTTGTAAATAATTACTTTATTTTGCCGAATTATTATTTAATAAGTGAACAAATTGTTTCGTTTAAAAAATAAGACGCACGTTTGTGTAGCTTGTGTTTGATTGCCGATTTGACTTTTGTTAAATATTGAAATGATCGTGAACAAATCAAGTAAAGTTTATATGATTCTAAGGCATTTTTGGATCGATGTTTAAATTAAAGGTAAGAACTTTATCTTGTTAGGCCTACATTCTGTTGTATCTTTTAATTTTATCCGAGTCGAAAGAAAAAGTGGCCGCCATTTAAAAATTCTAAGTTTCAGGGGCGGATGAATTTGTTTTCAAGAATTATTTCTTTGAACAAAAATCCCCTTTTTTACGAAATTCGCTATTTAAAAGTAGACTATTTTGTTATTTTGACAGTTTTATGTGTTACATGATAAATAGAAAAACATGCTAAGTACTGTCTTTTGATATCAATTTTATCAGGCTCGGCTGATATGGGCAGAAAGAGCTCGGCAAGCCTCGCCCTTTCTAGCCCATATCAGCCTCGCCTGATAAAATTGATATCAAAAGACAGTAGCATGTTATTCTCGTATAACAACATACTCATCAGCTCTTCGGTATAATTTCTGTTATAGCCCTTGTCTAATGACAGTGAATCAGCTAATTCTTAGTAATTATTGCATAAACAATTGGAGCTTTATGTGTAATAAAAATATAAACATAAAAAATTGCAAAAACGCAATTAGAACATTGCATAATATAGTGTCAATTTAATCCTGCTTTTAAATGGATTTTTTTTCAGGTGCAGATCACAGGTATCAGGTAGGCAAAATATTTACACTATCTATTTTTAATCTTATTTTATGACACCTAGTGTCTGGCCGCATACTGTTTGGGTTAAGTGATTTGATAATGTTTTACCTAATTAATTTATGGACCTTTGTTGTTTTTTTCCATACAGTATATGTAATATAAAGTGAACATTTTTTTCTTTGCAAAACACCTGCATTTCTCAAGGGATTATGATAAAACTTTCACAGAAGCTATGTCATCAAGTGCCCTGGTTCATATTGTCAGGGTTTAGTGTTTGAAGATGTTATGGCCCTTTGTTTTTTAAAAATATATATGAAATTTAGTGGCACAATTTTCAATCATAACTAACCTAAATTCGGCGATATAAGAACAAATGTCAATGGCATTTTCAATAAACTACAGTAATCTATAATTATACTTGATATAATTGTACAAGTTACTTTAAGTTAATTTCAAACAATGTTATGGTTCAGCGGTTGCCAAATATAAACAAATATAGCGGATGTAAAATCTTACCTCGATCTGAACACGTCACCTAAATTCGGCGATTTGATTGGTTGCAGTAAATCATCACAAATATCATTAAGTATGGTGTCTTAAAAGTGTCATAATAATGTAAATGCTAACTTGAATTCAAACTGACAAGAAAGTATTTAACTGGAACATTTTAAACTGTTAAAACTGATATTTACAAATTGTTTTTTGTTTGTTTTAATTTATGACTGGCTACAGGTTGGACAGAAGAAAACTGTCACCTACTGTGCGCAACACTTTCACTGGGGAGCAGGAATTGAGGTGTGTAACCCATAGGTCACATTTGTCACATTGACCCCATCTGAACAATTCTATTTTCATCACAAATATGTTTTGTCTGAAGGAAAACAAATCTTCCCCACAAACACTTCATTTTTCTTCTTCTGTTTCAGAATCTTCATCAGAGACATCTTCAGAAAGTTCAAGTCTAGGTTGCTCTTTGATTTAACTTTTGGTTGTTTGCCTTTTGAACTGTTTAATTTTTTGAACTGTCCTTTGTTTTGTTTTTCAGGTATGTTTTGTGTTTCAGGTACCTTTACTTTTAGAGGTGGCATGAATTTTCGTTTTTTGGAGCTTGTCTGCTTTTCAATGTGATCTTTTATTTTTTCAGTAACATCTTCATTTGTTATAGCTTTGCCACCAACAACTTTGCTTAACGTGTTTCTAATTTTAGCTGTTTGAACATTTTTCAAAACTTCACCACCTCTGCATTCAAGGAATTTACAGAAGAACCAGAATTATCTTTACTAGAGGCTTTTTCTGGTGGAGAAGACATGCATTGCTTTTCAACTGTTCTGACAGGGAAACTCAAAGATGGTGCAATATCAGAATCATTCACTACATCCTAATTAAAAGGGTATATACCACTCTTCTTGAAAGCTGCCTGGATATTTGCTGGTGTCAGTGTGCTTGAGTATACCTTGCATGCAAGTTTACAAACATCATACCTACTTATTACTCTTCCACCAGATTCCCTCATGTAGTTGTGGCATGTTGAGTTCCACGAAACTTCAAAGGGTCCGAAGCAACTGATATCTAAAGGCTGTAACAAATGACTACAGTGTGGTGGTAAAACAAATAGGGATTATATGATTTTCTTTTGCCCCAATCAATAAGTGTTAATGAGATATGACTCTTATGTCCATCAAATAGAACAAGAAAACTGGGTCTGTTGCACTGTGTTCTGGTAAGTATTTTACAAGATGTTCTTTCATGTACTGGGTGAATATATCAGTGTTGGACCATCCTGATTCTGAAACAACTCCAGTTGCCCCTGCAGAAGCCCCTTCCAGTAATTCAGGTAGCATTCTCTTGCCTGGAAATATGAAAAATGGTGGCACTTGATTCCCCATAGCATTTACCCCGCCTATAACAGTTACAGTTTGGGATTTACCAGAAGTTACAGCTTGAGCTTTATATACTGCACCAGTTACAATTTGTGGGGGTTTGTGGTTAGTTCATAGTCCCTTTTCATCCACATTATATATGGCCTCAGGTCTTTTCAGAAGATTATTATCAACTATGATTTTATTCAGCTCTTTGAAGTAATTTGTGATAGCTTGTCTTGTAGCACTTCTAGCTCTAGCTGCTTCAAGACTTCTTGGCTTTTTGACAGACAGTTCAGGAAATCTATTCAAAAAATTGTAAAGCCAACGCAAACTTAGTGGGTGTTCTCTGTCTCTGAGTCCCAAATGGACAGCATAATCAGATGCCAGATTTATAGTCTCTGTTCGAGAATATCCATACCCAATCTCAGCCATTGTATTAAGATGATTAGCCAAGTAAGATTCTTGCTCTTTTGAAAACAGCTGGGTTCGACCAGACTTTGGCATTATGGACAGGAACATTACCATATACTCTGTTCTTCAAAGTTGATACAGGGATACCATAAGACTTGGCTGCTCTTTGAATAGATACTTTGTTTAATTTTACTTTTTCATTTAAAAAGCATTCTCAATGATGTCTGGTCATAGCCCGTTCGATATGGACCTCTTTTTGAATCATGTTTCTGAAATAAAAAAATTAATATTTTTTTTAATATCATGTCTCTTTTACGCTTCCGTACTTTTTAATTTTGGCGGGAGTGTGACGTAGTATGTTGACATAGATCGGCAGTAAAAATAGTAAGGTAACAGACGACGACTGTCAAATTATTTTAAGCAACAATATCAATCAAATAATTATAAAGGAAGGTATAGATAAACTTGAAATTGCATCAGGTAAAACACACATTTTTCTCCATGTCATATACAATTTTTAATGTTTACCTGCCGTATCTCCATCTTTAGCGCAGAAAAATCACTCGAGTTCAGTTGTAAAAATTGACCGTGGGAAATAAACATGATTTTACCTTCACCTCTGAAATCTCGCGTGAATGACGAAAAACAAAACATCGCCGAATTCAGGAGAACGCCGAATTTGGGTCACGGTAGGATATATTGTTATTGACTGGAAACATTCTGATTGATGCTTACAGTCAAAGTCATTGTTACTAAAAAGTTAATATGTTTCCTGCCATTAACTAGAGAAAGGAATAAGATATACATGTAGGGATATATGTATGTAATGTTTATCTTCTATGCATAAAAAGAATATCAGTTGCCTGCATGCACAGTTTATTGTTACAGTATTCTTTTCATGTCTGTCAATTTTCAAAACTTTCAGTAAGAATATATGACATTTATGACATGGTCAAACTTTATTTAATCATGACTTTAGAACTTGAGACAAAATCCCCCCCCCTTCTTTAATTTACTGCCAGTAACTGGTATCTGCCATGAGACAGCATAACTCTGTGGAAGTAAGTGGAGATTAGTACAAACTTTAAAATATATTCATTTTTTTGGATAAAATTCCCTTCTATTGTGATAATGTGCTTTTTAGCTTGACTATTCAATAAGAATAAGTAGAGCTATTGCAGTCACCCGAGCGTCGGTGTCGGCTTAACCACTTATGTTTAACTTTTTGTAATACCTCAAATATTTTCAAAGTCCATTGACATATGTCTTTGAATCTTTGCACACTTGATCACCACCATAACCCCAACCTGTAGACAGGAGGAGGTAACTGTATCAAGAATTTTGACAGAATTATCCCCCTTTTTCTACTTTAAATTAATGTTAAAGTTTTTGTAATGCCTGAAATATTTTCAAAGTCCATTGACATATGGCTTTTAAAACATTTCGCTTGTTCACCATCATAACCCTAACCTGTAGACAGGAGGAGGTAGCTGTATCAAGTATTTGACAGAATTATGCCCTTTTTTTACTTAAAAACTTATGTTAAAGTTTTTGTAATACCTCAAATATTTTCAAAGTCCATTGACATATGGCTTTAACTTTGCACACTTGTTCACCATCATGACCCCATTCTGTAGACAGGAGAGGTAACTGTATTAAGCATTTTGACAAAATTATGCCCCCTTTTCACAATTTAAAATTTATATCTAGGTTTGCATTATGACCCCCTCAGATATTTTCATATTCTATTGACATCTATATTTGAAACAACTTGAAATTTTATACTCTTCTTTGAGAGCATAATTATATTTTTAAAAGGACTCTCTCCAAGGCCTATAACTGTAACATGGATTGCCCTTTTGTTAACTCAGAAAATTTTACATTATCAAGGCTCTTTTACTATCAAGCACTTAGAATATTCGAGTGTTGCTGTCCTACTGACAGCTCTTGATGATTTTTCGTGCCTGAAATCAAAATTTGTTAGGTTTTGATTATTAAGTTGTGATGATTAGATTAAAGCACCTCTTCAATAGCCTATGTTATGCTTCTTGTTACGTTTTCTGTGATAACAAATTTTTAAGACTAGAAAAGTAAAATAAAATTCAGCTCTTATTGTTCTTAGTATGTTGTTGGTTATGGATTTTAGAAGTTGATCAGCCTTTCTTCATGCCTATGTCTTCTTATCATTACAGGCTTCTGAAGAGTTTTTTAAAGTACCTCATACAAAATTACTTGTTTGTCGGAGAGAAGGATCAAGCCGCTTTGGACTGGTGGATAATAAATTGAAGTGTCAGATATGCAAGAAGGAATGTGAGTAGAGAGGTGAAAAACAGACTGAGGCTTTCAAAGTCAATACTTTGAGCTGATTGAAAATCTATTTTCACCTGAACCAGATCAATGTAAAAGAGAAATCAGCAACCAAAGAGCAAGCATTTCTTATTAAAAAATTCCATACAGGCGATCAGAAATACTTGCTGAAGGCTTGAAAGGTCTTGAAACTACTTTACAGGAGAATTTACTTCCAGATATGGACCATTGTCCCAACTGTAATGGAAATTTGGAGGAAGGGGATCCAGTTTTGAAGGACTGGATTGCATATGACAATGTTGTCATAGTAACAAACACTTCATTAAAACATGCTAAAGGTAATAAGTCCCATTTCTATTTTTGAATTTATGTTTACTCATTGTGATTCAAAAGATGATTTATTGAAGCAATGAAGTTTAAAGAATGATAAATCAGTAGGCCAAAGAGAATCATTGTGGAATACATTTTTAATTCAACTTCTTGTACACTCATATTTCAGCAACCACTGAAGCTTTTTTCTCTGAAAATGCTTAAAAAGTGCATGACAATGTTCATAGTTTAGCATCTTTTTTTCAAGGGTTATCTCCTCTTCAAGAATCTTGCTTTTAGAATTTTTTATTGGATGTTTAAAGATTTATCTTCAGAGTGTCTTTTAGTCAGTCTGTCTGTTCCGTCCTAAACACTGTTTTCTGAGATCACTTTTAAACTTGGAACTTTTCCAAAAAATTTACTTAAAATATAGAAATTTAAAATATTAGTAATACATATTCATCCTGAGAAAATTGGATATTTTGATTATCTGTTGTAGATACAAAATTTCCTTCTAAGTAGTTAATTATGATACAAACTAAGAATTCAAGAGATTTATTATAAGTTCATTCATTCATTCATTCATTCAATGGCAAAATTGAATGGCCAGTGGCCATATACAGAAATATACAATTGCATGTTAATAGTTTTAGTTTCAATTTACCAGTTTACTTAAAACTCATAGCAAACTTCTGTGGAGACCTTCATTTAGACTACATTCATGTCAATGTAAGTTATATTGAAAAACTTTTTCTGGTTGTAAAATTGTTTTTGGATTAGCCTGTGATACTGAAAATAGAAAACAAATGATCTCAAATCAACTGCTTTAATAAGGAATAAGAGAATACAATAAAATCTTGTTGATATTTTGGTTACAAGCAGACCCAGCTTGGACTTGTGATTTACATTTTCTGAAAAGGGCAAAGCTTGAACCACCCACTTAAATAATGATAATTTATTAATCATGCCCTCTTTATTGTACATGTGCTTTTTAACTTGCTTAAAGCAGCACGCCTACAGATTAATGATTATTTTCATGACAATTTAGAAAATGTATTTAACAGTTTAATTTTATATAGTAACCAAAAGGAAGCAACTTACACATTATCAATGGCACTAACAACCCACATAAATTACAAAAAGAGGTAAAAATAATGAAAAATTAGCAATAAGTCACTGAAAATATGTAAATAATAATGAGGTAAAAATATGCAAAAAATACCCGTATTGTGTTAGTAATGCAGAAGAAATATAGTTAAAAATAATGAAAAGTTACTGCCAGGAATGGAAACTGCAAGAAAACCAAAGTTATTGTTTTTGGCTCGAATAATCGCGGTACTCGTAACTTAACATTTTACAGAAATAATCGTATTATTGAGATAACAGAAAAATATAAGTATTTGGGAGTTGTTTTTAGTCAGACTGGCAAATTTAACAAAGCACGTGACCATATTATAACCCAAGCAAAAAATGCGATGCATTTGTTATACAAACGTATTTTTAACCTAAATCCAGCCCATAGTCACATTTTCAAGCGAAATATGGGGTATAGAAAATAACAACGACATAGAAAAGGTGCATTTAGATTTTCTAAGAAAAATTACAAATACACGGAAAAGTACCCCCGCTTATATGTTATATGGGGAATTGGGGCGTTACCCGTTGCAAATAAATATCAATACGAAAATAATTCGGTTTTGGAATATTTTAAAACAAATGATTCGAATAAATATTCAAATATTATTTACAAAAAATGATCAAAGCGGATATGAGAAACCAAAGCGAATAATTCATACAGACGGGCTAAATAAATCTCAGTAAAAGCATATGTTTAAACTTTACTGGCTTTCCCCTATCTATTCTTGAATCAAGAAGATATCACCTATAACAAAAATATCCACTTACTAATAAAGCAAGTGCTAGTAGATTTATTGCGATTGAATGGAAAATTACAAGCCTCAAACAAAGGAAAACTATATTACTTTGTATAAAGTAAGAACATAAAAGAGAAGACTATATTAACAATATACCGAAAACTTGTACATACCGCTTCTTAAATTTCGTACAGCTAATCACCGTCTTCCGGTTAGAAATTCCTAAGATATAACAATACTCCGTACAACGAGCGTAATCTGCGAAGAGTGCGAACACTTGGAGAGGAATTTCACGCAATTATGTCCTGTAAACGTTTTACTGTCATACGGAAAAAATATTCCCAGAATATTATTCATACATTATTCCAAACTGTCAATCAAGTATAATGGAATTGTTAA
Source organism: Ruditapes philippinarum (assembly GCF_026571515.1). Classification (NCBI taxonomy): domain Eukaryota; kingdom Metazoa; phylum Mollusca; class Bivalvia; order Venerida; family Veneridae; genus Ruditapes; species Ruditapes philippinarum. The sequence continues at coordinate 153,499 of NW_026857670.1, forward strand.
ATAGTAACCCGACTATGCTACCTTGAAATCTTTAAGTATGTTTGTCGTTTCAACCATATTTTGAAACAATAAGTTGCTTTTCTTCTGTATAAAATGAAATTAGACAACACCTCGCCAGGTAAAACATTAGTCTCGATTCTGTCCAACGCCTACAGACTAAATCCCACAAATTTTCTACATTTGTATGAATGAAATTCCCCATAGACTCTGACATGAATTACTGTACAGTTATAATCGGTCGTGCAAACACAATAGTAAATGTGTCTCTTGTTATACTAAACAGTTATTGAGTTATATGCGAACTCTATCGTACATACCTGTTTAGTTTTTATTCTACATATCGTCTCCAAATTCTTTCGACTCACTCATACTAGTATGAAAACTGCTAGATATAAAGTACTAGTCTGAAGAGAATATTGACTTTTTACACTATTTCTAAATATAACTTATTTGTCGTGCACGCAACAATATATCCCCGTCATTTTTACACACTTGTTCCGCTTGATAACAAGGCTATACTTTAGTCAAAACTTTAGACACGTTTTCGTTCCTAAACTAAGCTGTTTTCGTAATATTTGTTTGCATGTCTAGTTCTACCTCATAAATTGTTAATACACCCACATCATGTTCTATAAAAATTGCTATCATTAATTTGCTAAAGTGTCTGTTGTTACATTATATGTAACTCTTGACTAAATAAAGAAATAATTGTATCTTGTATTGTATCTGTATTGTATTGGGTAGTTCTTCAATACAGTTGTTATGTACAAATTACGTTCAATATATAAATCGGTAATTGACATCTTGACCAACTTAATATATATGTAAACAAACTTATCATCAGTATCCAAGATTTGTTACGCGTAACGCAAGAAACCAAATTAAAGTCATGGCAAAATGTATCTTGTTTCAGGAGACCCATACCTGCATGTACTAACAATTTTACCCATAATTTTTTGATGATGTACGACAACTTGGATACTTATGGCAATAGAAACACTTACCAAGACGCGAATTCTCATATCAGAAATTTCGCAAAGCTTGGCACACCTTCCTCAGACTCCACTGCTGGGAAACTTGTATCTTACACAGATGCTCTTTTTCTTGTCCAGACCTGATGGTAATGTTGGTCCGGAAAACCAGTTATAATGTGAGTGGAACATCCCTCTCATTTCACACGTAGGATGTGGAGACTGGGAAGACAACAACATGAAGAAACTCATTAAAAGATTCTATCATCTGATCTAGGCGTATGCTGATATGTCCTTGTTCTTGAGAAAAGCAAATTATCTTTTAACCTTCAGCTATGTAACAATGTCATCCTTCATATACAGCTCAACTCGACCTACAACCGCGGACTGCAGCCGTCGACTTGAATATTTATTCAAATAAATCGCATTGGTTTGATATAATCGAAAATTCTGCTAGTGTAACGCACGACAACTATCTAAACTTGCACAAATCAAAGCGCCAACTTATAGCGCACAGTTGGCATAATAACATCTCACATACCTACCTGCTACCAGAATTAAGTAGATTTACGAGTTTAGCAAAAAGACCAAATATATTCTCTATGCCTTATATTGTTAATTCTTTTAACTCTATCTCCTCTTTTTTTAATTCTATATCATCTATAGTAATTTGAAAAGTTCCTTTATATTCATCATGTTGAAATATAAGCGGAATTTGAATTTTTCTTGTAAAAAAAAATAGCTTCACATCGTGGCATTTTCAATATATGTTGTTTCAATCCTCTCCTATCAACCCGTTTAAACCCCGTTTACCAAGAATAAGAAACAGTTTTCGAAAATTTATGTTTTAATGCTCTAAATATATAAATAATCTATAGCCTGCTTAATTATTTATTTGCGTTTAATGTGTATTCTTAAAATTTATGGCATTTAAATCATCGTGCTAAATAGTATATGCCGGTCTCTCATTTCAGCTAACTTATGACCAAACATTTTCTTTTGAATGATGCTACCAACAGACATTCTACCCTGAAGGTTTTCATCAGCAGATGCCACGCTCGTGGCGATCTCACGCTCTGCAGTTAGTGAATTCCCGATAAAAAAAGCTTCTGTTCCGTACAGTGAAGAAAAGTTCTCTGAGCCACCTGTTTGATTAATATCAACGAGATTGATGTAACCCAAACCACTGCTACCATCTGTATCGTATAGTTCTGTACAGCATGGCCTTTCCATCTCGAGTAACTGTATGTTCTTATGTTTCAGCCCATGCTAACCCAGTAACCCTGCGTAAAGCTAACTTGTTTCAGGATTAAACAATCAGGCCAAAGACCTTTGATGTGGGGGAAAAACTGTTCATAATTTTTTTTCCCGTATTATTTGAGGTTTTTCCCGAAAAATCCAAAATGTACTCCAAATATGCAGCTATGTGGTTTAATACGGGAACATGGCTTGTGTCCCATTTATATATGCAAAAGAGGATCATCAAAAAATCGACCTTGACCTACAGTGAGGATGATGCATTATCATTCTTACCATGTTTGCCGAAGGACAGGTCCAGGGGTCAAATAATGACTTTTCTCTCGGCCATTATATGACACTTCTCTCATCTATTATGTGTTTTAGTGTCCCTTCCCTCATCCATTAGGACAAGTGATGACTTCTCTCTCAACATTCAAGATAATATATGATACTTCTTTCACTCATTATGTGATTCAGAGTTGCCCTTTTCTCACCCATTAGGACAAATGACTTATTCTCTCAACCGTTATATGACACTTCTCGAACTCTTGAGTGTGTCTTTATTGTTGCCCTGTTGCCCTCCATTAGCTAGGCACATAATGACTCTCGCAACATTTCATGATATATACTGAGTACTTCTCCTCAATCATTATGGAATTGTATAAACGCCTTCTCTCACGATGTAGGGACACATTTAGTCTTACTCCTCAAGCTATAGGGATAAACTATGATACTCTCTCCAATCAATCTATTGTGATTTAGAGTGCCCTTCTCTCTTCCCATTACGACAAATAATGACTTCTTTCCTACAGCCCTTATAATGAATATATGACACTCTCTCAACTCACTTATGCTGCTTTTATTTTGCCCTTCTCGTCACCAGTTATGACAAACAATAAGTCTTTGTCAAGTCTTTTGATATAAATGAACTTCCAATCGTTACGAGGTTTTCATAGTGCCATTACTCTCACCCGTACGACAAATATTAGACTGCCCTCATCAATCTTTGTGATACATATATAGACATTCTCTCACTCATATGTGTTTTATTTTGCCTCTCTCTCACCGGTTAGGACAAACAATAAGTCTATTCGTCCTTGTTTTGGATTATAAATGAACACTTCCCTTCACTCGCTTACGAGTTTTAATTAGTGGCCCTACTCTCACCGCTATCGACAATAATGACGCTCTCGCGCCAACTCTTCTGTGATAATATATGACACTTCATCTCACTCATTAAGTGTTTTATAGTGCCCTTTCCTCACCATTTACGACAAATACTGATTCTCTGTTCAAACTTGGAGTATAAATGAAACTTCTCTCCATTTCGTACATGTTCTTTACTGGTTGCCCTTCCCTCACCCGTTAGCGCAAAAAATAACTTCTCTTTAGGCCTATAATGACACTTCTCTCACTCATTCCATCTGTGCTTTATTGTGCCCTTCTCTCAACCCAGTTAGGACAACAATAAGTTCCTTTGTCAAGGTTTTTGGATTACACACATGAAACTTCCTCACTCGTTACAAGTTTATAGTGCCTCTCTCTCACCCGTTACGACAAATAATGACTTGATCTCAATCTTTTTTGATTAATATATTGACACTTCTCTCACTCTTTATGTTTTAAACGTGCCCTTCCCTCACCCCTCTCATACGACAGAAATATTGACTTCTCTTGATAAAATGAAACTCTCTCACTTCGTAACGTGTTTTTATGTTGCCATTCCCCTTCACTCGTTCAGCGACCAAAAATAACTTCCTTTCAGCGCCCTAAATGACCACTTCTCTCAACTCATGATGTTTATAGTGCCTTCTCTCACCCGTTAGCACAAAAAATAACTCTCTTTCCAGGCCCTATATTGACAACTTCGCTCACTCATTAAGTGTTTTATTGTGCCTTCCTCACCCGTTACGGACAAAAATTAACTTCTCTTCCAGCCCGAATATGACACTTCTCTCACTCATTTATGTGTCTTCTAATAGCTACTTCCCTCACCCGTTAGGGACCAAAAAAACTAACTTCTCTTTCACGCCCTACTATGAACACTGTCGGCTCACTCATTATGTGTTTTATTGTGCCCCTTCTCTCACCCATTTCGGAACAACAATAAGTTCTTTGTCAAGTTTATGATTATAAATGAAACTTTCCTCACTTCGTACGAGTTTGTATAGTGCCCTGTCTCTTCACCCGTTACGACAAATAATGACTTTCGCCTCTCAATCTCTTTTGATATATATGACACTTCTCTCACTCATTATGTCGTTTTAAAGTGCCATTCCTCAGCCGTTACGACAAATATGACTTCTCTGTCAACTTGTTGGATTAAAAAATGAAAACCTTCTCTCACCTCGTTACGTCGCCTTATATTGTGCCCTCCACTGCACCCATTAGGACAAAAAATAAAACTTTCTCTCTTTCAGCCCTTAATCATGACACTTCTCTACGACTCTTAATATATTTATATTGTGTTTATTCATTGGTCTCCTTCCTCGGATCCCATTCAGCAGAAAAATTGAAGTGACGTCATTATTGTAAACAAGTGACGACTATAGGGGCTCCAATGCAAAAATAGGACCTTCCTTTATCCACTTTCAAACAGCCTCTTCATTTGGGTACTAAGATAAGGAGACTATTTAATTACTACTTCGTTGTTATTTTCATTATGACAATTTATTGAATTCATGAATAAATTAAATTATCCTTCTGCCAGAGGCTCGCAAAATATTAGATTCCAGTCAATCGTTTCAATAATACAGTACTGGAAGTTACTCAATATTCCTGCCAACATCGCGATGACAGTTCTTACGGTACGAATCTACAAAAACTAAACCACGACCCACTATTAGAAAGCGGTTCTCTCTCACCTGACAAGACGCGTTGCGTGCGAGTCGTGTGTACTTTTAGAACAGACCCGGGGTACATACAACAAGTCTTTGGAACGACATAATTATGATTCGTTACATTATGTAAAACTAACGAGGTTAAATCACATTTAACAGCTGTTTAAGCGTCTGTAGAAAATATTCCTATTGCCAGTATTGAATTCCAGATATAGCGCGGGAATCTCCAGTATGAATAGCAGACGGGTTAAGTCAGCGTTACGTCCCCTTTTGGGTGTCATGTGACCAATAAGAGACCACGGTCTCTTGTACAAAATTGGAAGCTATACATACTAGTACCTCATACTATTTCTCCTTTACTTACATCAAATATTTCTCTTTACATGGTTAACTGCAAGTTTGAAGGTCATATATTTTCCGCTTGAGTAACAGTATCATTATCAATGATTTAGAACAGGATGATTATTTTAACATCTGAAACAGAACTCAAATTATTCAACACTGCTGTCAACCGATTCATTAAAACGGGGAACACTGTGGCCTAGTGGTGAAAGTGTCTGTCTTTCAACCAAAGGATCATGAGTTCGAGCCCTACACGACCTTTATTCCTCAATCCATACCAGTACTTGTCGGTTCCATGCAGGAAGGAGAGTCGAAAGTTCTTAATATAAGTTGCAAGAACTTGTTTCGCAATCGAACTTAAACACTAACTGATTCATTATCCACATATAGCACAACTGGCAAAAATTTAGAGAACCACAGTGAAAAAAAGGGGGGTCATTTAGGAAGCTGTGAAAAAAAAAGACCTGATTGGGCCACTTCAACAGATGCCAATGAATAATAAAGAACATCATTAAAGGGGAGGTTTAAATTTATAAAAAAAAAAAGTACATCCGGAAAGTCCAGGCCCAAAACATACATTAAGAGTATGGGAAGTCAAATGATTTTAAAAACATTTAGCCAATGGAAAAAAAAGGAAAACGCTTTCATGCTAGCTGGCAGAAAGGGGAGGGGTGTTTTTTTTTTACAAAAACTTTTTTTATAAATTTGAAATGCACCATTTGAAGTCATTTCCCGGTTTGGGTTGATCTGTGAATTGTCCTTAATTCAAGTTTTTTCATTGCATTTATGTGGTTTTTTGTGTATTCTGTAGAACCCCATTTTGGTTTTCTCCCAATCTATTAAACCATTTTTTAACAAGTATTTTAACGATTTTTGCTATTTACCCCCAAAAAGCAATCTATTAACCCAATTCCCCATCAAAAAATTTTTAAAGATATTTCGAATTATTTTCCCCAAATGCAATTAATTTATTTGATGAGGGGGCTTTCCTCGTATAAATTCTTCAGTTTATTAATATGACTGATCTTATCCAGTGTTACTAGTGGAAAAGGGGAAATGAGGGGGCCGTCATCAAAAAAACCAACATAAGGGTTTTACCAGCATGGACCGACCCGCCTGCGATCCGCGCAGTCTTTTATCAGGATCCTGCTGTTTGCTATCAGTTTCTCTACTTTTATAGATTTTAAGCGAACAGCAGAATCCTGATCAGACTGCGGGGGATGGCAGGCTGGTCTGGATCCATGTGGTCGCAAACCCTTATGTTGGTTTTTCGTGAGGGCTCAAATGCATTCAAAAAAAACAAAAAAGTTATGTGATATAAAAAAATTTTTTACATTTTTTATACCACATAAAGTGATACCCTATATGAGAAACCCAAAAAAAAAACACATAAAGTAGATGTAATGTAAGAAGAATGAGAAAAAAATTCTTTTAAGGGAAACTAAAAATTTAAAGAACAATACAAATGGGTTCCCCAAAAAGGAGAACGGTTTTTTTTTGAAACCAAAAAAAAGCTCAATTGGAATTTTTAATGTAATTTTTATGAAGAATTTGGGGAAAAACACATTCTTTTAAAACATTTCTAATATTTTTGCAAAAAATACGTCAAGCCTTTTTAAAAGCATTTAAAGTATTTTTTTCAATACTTTAAAGTAAAATTTAAAATTTTCGAAATTTTGAAAGTCCAAAAATTTAAACATTTCCCTAAATAATTTGTAAACACATCACCCCGACGGGAAAATTCCCGGGCTATATAAATACTTTTACTGAATAATTGTCAAAATACAAGGGGTTCTTAAAAGACCCAAACCCCTTTACCCGTGATCAAAAGGGCAAACACAGTAATTTTATGTAAAAAAAAACTGAAAACTGGGATTGAAATTTAAAACAAAAGAAAATTTTGTCATTTTGTGGCCCCACTTAATCCCTTATTATTTTGTGAAAAACTTGAGATAATTGCTGATATCCTTTACAAGAAAATACATACAAGCCTAATCTCATATTAAAAGGGAATAGTCTTACGGAAAACCACACAAACCCCCGAGTCATTTAAAATTAAACGACCCTTTACAGACCCAAAAAACCCAAAAAAAGTCAATTTTAAAAGCCCAAATTTACATTCACTTTTTTAATTTTTTTACATTTAAAATAAATGATATTTTAAAAAACATAATGGTTTGAACTTTTTTTTTTCAATCGAAAAAGTGGCACAAAATTACAGCCCCAGATACGTTTCAGCCCATATTAAATATCAATTTAAACCTGACCCCAAACCCCCGTTTCATACTAAATTAAAATGCAAAAATTTTTAAAAAATTTTTTTTATCTTTAAATTAGTCCAAATTTAAAAAAGCCAAAAATACCGTTGAAAAAAGAAATTTTAATTATGCTCCTACAGTACATCGCCAATAAGCATATTTTTTCTATATGCACATTTATAAAGAAAGTCTCCGTTTTTTGACATTTAAAAATAACAAAAAAAAAAACGGGAAAAAGTGTTTTAATTTATTTGTTTGGGTAACTAAACCCCTAAGACAAAAAAAAAAAAAGGTACAAAAAAACAAACAGAACCACAATTTTTGGGGTTTCTATATTTTGATAAAATTCTTTTTTTCGCTATTCACTAGTTTATTTCCAAAAAATTAGTCACAAAAGTTTTTGTGTCAAGTACTAATTTCACAGGTTTTTAATGGATTTATTTTTTTTTTGATTTAATTTTAAAATATCAAGTCTGCATGGAGGATTGTGTTTAAATGGCTTTTTTATTTTGGGTGGTGTGTTATCTTTAAGGTGGGCGAACGATTAAGGGTTTTGGGGTTTTCTTGATTGGATGGGGTTATTTGTTCATGGGGTTTTGGGGGACGATTAAAATTTGATGGGTTTGTTCAAAGATGGGTTTTTTATTTTAAACCAGAGCAAACCGATTTTAAGGGTTGGACTAATTGGGTATTGATGGTTTTTTATTTAAGCCCCGAGCAAACAAATTTTAAATTGCCTGGGCCCCCGTTTTAGTCGTTTATTTTTTAAAAACCAAAAGCAACCCATTAAAGGTTTTCCCGGCTTGGGTTTTGATTGGTTTATTATTTAACCAGAGCCCAAAAAATTAAATTGCCGGCCCTTTATTTTTGATGGTTTTAAATTTTTTAAGCCAGAAAACAATTAAGGTTTCCTGGCTTGAAAATGATGGTTTATTATTTTTAAGGCCCGAGCAAAACGATTAAGTTGCCTGGGTTTGATATTTCGTTTATTATTTTAAGGGGCCCGAGCAAAGTTATAGTTGCCCGGGCTTGATATATGTTAAGCTGTTCCCGGCTTGATATGATTTGTATTTTATTGTTTCCCATTTTGGGCGATAAAGGGTTTGGGCTGGTTTGTCATGGGGGAAAAAGTGGGATTACCTAAACTTCATAGACTATTAATTGTCCGGTTTTTTATATGAGGAAATTTTACTTTTATTTTAAAAGAGTTTTTTACAGAAGAAAATTTTTAAAAAGGGCCTCCACTGCCCTTTTTAGTCATGAAGGACAGGAAATGTTCTTTTTGAGGGCTTTTTATAAATTTTAGGTACGTTTTTTTATTCAGAACTTGGGGGTGCAAAATTCAGAATCAGTCCCTTTACTCCCCTTTTTTGGGATGTGGGCCCCTAATGGGAAAAAAATAAAAAATGGGTTTTTAAAACTTTTAAGTCAAAACCGGCTAAAAACGTGCGAAAATTTGATTTTTTTTCAAACCCTTTTTTAAATATATTTTTTATTATCTTTTTTGATGTTTTTTTATTTTAAATGCCCTTACTTGATCTATGTAAGAATTATTTATTTTTAGGCTTTTTTACCCTTTTTGTGGAACTCCCCTTTAAAAAAAAAAGTACAAAAGAAAACCCCGTAAAAAAAAAATAAAGACGGTCTTTTTAAAACCTCGTATATGACAGAAAAAAAAAACTACCTAAAAAAGGAAAAAAAAACCCAAAAAAAAAATAGGGATTTTTACATTTCCAAAAACTAAGGGAAAGACCCTAAATTTTTGTTGGGAAAAGATTTTAAAAAGCCCGTATTTTTGCTGTCATGAATTTTCCCCTTTTTACCCGAATATCGGAATAAGTTCGTGGAAATGGTTTCCCCAGAACATTTTTAGTCCACACATTTTGGGAAAGACCCAGGGTTTACAAAAATAATGCATTTCAGGGGTTCCCCCAACCCTTTCCCTTTTTACAAAATTTTAGTTTCCCCAAAAAATGTACCGGTAGCCTTTTTGAAACCTCCTTTTCCCAAAAACCCCCTAGCAATATAAAGCAAAAAAAGACAGAAAAGATGTCGCTGTAAATGAAAAAAATTTTTTTTACATCATACATAACATTTTTGGGCAACCCTTTAAACACAATGATTCCAGCAAGTCCTTGTAGAAACCCGACAACATCCCAACGGGAGTTTTATGTCTATCAGCAAACCCAAAGATGATATTAAACCCTGTAATTAAAATTAGAAATTTTTTAAAATTGGGAAGGAATAAACACGAACTAGGTTTTTAAATTTGCTTTATAGTAAATAAATCTTTTTTATGTTTTGGCCTTTTTTTTTACTTGAGTCCCGGGGACAAAAAATATTAAGATTTTTGTAATTTTAGGGACGGTAAATGAGTAAAGAGGAGGCCCCAAAATGGCGATATTAAAGGGACTCACTGACCGGGTTTTTTCTTTTTTTTAAAAATGAGGGGCTGGGGGAAAATTTTTTTTTTAGATTTGATGTTTGTTTTGAACCAAAATAGCTCCCCTAAAAATTCCCAAACATGTTTTTTATCCTGTTTTTTTTTCCCCCCCTTTTTTAAAAGTGGGGAAAAAATTTACCCCCATTTTAAATTAAAATGGGTTTTGGGGGAAACCCCATTAAATGTTTCTAGGTAACTCAAATTGGGGTTATGAATGGACTACAATTTTCCATTTTAATTTAATACTAAGTTTTTTTTTTTTATTTTTCCCTTCCCCCTTTGGGAGATTTTTTCCCTCTTAAGTGCTTTTTTTAATCTATGGTTTAAATTTTTTAAATTTTTATGCGTTTTTGGTTTTTTTGACCTCAGCGGGGGCCTCTAAATCTTACCTAGTAAAAAAAATTTGTTTAAAAAAGAATTGGATTTTTCCGGGGAAATTTAAATGAAAACAAAAGAATTTCTCAACGGTCACTGGTTCCCAAAATTCATTTAACAACCCCTGTAGTCTTTAAAATCTAAATTCAGTAAAAAAACTAATTTTTTGCGTTTTCGGGTTTAAAAAGTTAACCAAATTTTTTTTTTAATTTTTAAAAAGAATTTTTTCTCATTTGGTTCCTTTATATCAAAAACTCGGGGATAAATTTAAGGGGGGATTTAATTTTTTTTTAATGCCGGGGGACATTTAATCAATTAGGGAATAAAAATAAGTTCAGGGGTTATATTTAAACCCGGGGGCTGCCAAAAGCCGTCCCCCAAATCCCCAAACACCAAAGGGAAAAAACAACAAGTATTTGGGGCCCTCACTAGATGGGGTTCCCCAAACCCCCCATCAAAGCAAGTGAGGGGGCACATTCAAAGGAGACCCACCCAAAGGGAAAAATTACTCCATTTCAATACCCGTGAAAAATTTATATTTTAAAAAAAGGATTAAAATTAATTTGAAGTAATGAACGCTTTTCCACCGAGTTGCAAAAATTAAAAGTACCGGGCGACTAAAGGGTGGCAACTGTCACCCTGAAAACTGAAACACCCAAAAAACCTTGTTTAACTTTTCGTTTTATGTTTTAAACCCTGGGGGTTTGGGCGAAGAAAAAAGGGGGAGTGGGTTTTGGGAAAAAAAGTAAAAGGAAAGTTTTATCGGGGAATTTTGGGTTTTTAAAATAGATTACCGGGGCAAAGTTCCGGGAAACAGTTTTACGCCCGAATGAAAATTTTTTGAGGAAAACAAAACACCCTACTGGGAGAGTACAGATTTATGAAAGATTTATGAAATATTATTGTTCTTTAAAAAGATCCTCCCTTTAAAAAGCTGCAAAATGACAAAAAACTGTCACAAAAGGGTTTCCTAAGACAGTGGGGGGTTTTAAACAGCAGATAAAAGGGACCAACTGATTTTTCTTAAAAAATTAAACAAAAGGTATTCCCCGACAATTTCTAAAAAGAAAATCTTGAATAATTTAAAGAAAAAATTTTAAAACCCCTTGCGCGGGTGTATAAATGAAAAAGCCTTTTTCACTCATTTCGGGCATTTCATTAAAAAAGGGTACCTTCCCTACCCCTCTTTTCTTCCCGGGGTAAAGGGGAAGGGGTTTAACTATTTTAAAAAAGGGTCAAAAAAATACTTACAGGGGGTAAATTTTCCTTTTGATATAAAACATGGGATACCTTAACGGGGTTTTAAAAAAGAAACCCCAAAATTTATCTGAGGGAAATCAATCTTCTTTTCATATTTATTTAATTTTTTGCCAAAATAATTTTAAGATCCTTTCCCTCGGTTCAAAAAATTTCAAAGTGAGGAGGGCCCCAAAAATTTCCCGCATGGGGTTTTCATTTCCCCGGCCCTGTAGTTTTCCCAAAAACTTTCCAGGAAAAAAAAAAAAAAAAAAAGCAGGCAAAGAAATTTCTAACGAATGCAGAAACGGAGGCCCGGGCGCCTTGTGCATAACTCTAAAGGCCCCCAAAATTTTTTCGGGGAAAATTACAAGGAAATCCCCTTTTTCCGGATAAAAAAAGCTTAATGCAATTACTTTTAAAAGGTTTTTTGTCCCAAAAAAAGCCCAACGCTTTTATTCTCCCTTTTGGGGAAACATATACATAATGGGGGCCTTTTGGGAAAGGGGGAGTTTTAAAATTGGGGAAGTTTTTCCTTAAGTGATTTTAAAGGGAAATTTTTGTTGTTTACTTTTGGGAAAAGGGGGGAACAAACGCTTACTCGTGCAAAATACTTTTAAAAATTTTGGGGACTGGGGTTTCCCTTGGGAACTTACTCTCCTTGTTGATTAAAATTTTTATTCTTTTTTTTTTTCTTTTGGGTTTTGGGCGAAAAAACTCTCGCAGTCACATTTTAAAATTTTATGTTTAAAAAAGAAAAAATCATACCCTTTGGGAAAAAAATCTAAAAACTCATAAGAGTCAAATCTCTTTAAACATAGTTTTAAAAATTTTGACCCCTTCGTAAAGGTGCAAACACTACATTGGGTGCACAAACTTTATCACTTTAACCCAAAACCTTTTTTTGTCAATATTTTTTCCAGTTGATCAAACCCCCCGACTGTTATTTTGGACATTTGGGAAAATTAAGTAACAGTAAATTTTGGTTTACTTAATTTTTAAAAAACTGGGAAAAAACAAATGAAAAAATTTAAATTTGGGGGTTTGGGGCAATTTAGGGAATTTGGGCCCTTGGGCCCCGTTCTGAGGGGGGGGCTGTAAATGATTTTATCAAAAGTATTTTTGGGATCAAATATACTTTGGTATCAACATGGGAAAATCGGGGAAATTTTCTAAACCCAAATTTTTTCTTCACTAAAACTACAAAACTTTATCAGGGGTATTTCAACATTTCTTTACCTGCAATTTATTGGTAAAATTTTTTTATTCCATTATATCCCCCTGAATTTTCTAAAAATTTACATTTATTTAGAATGGGACATATAAATTTTCATGGCCAACAGTTCAAAAATATGAATGTACAGTCCCTAAACGGTACTCACCCATATAAAAAGCTGGCCCGGTTGGGCCTTTTTCATTTTTGCCCCGTTTTCCCCAAATATGTAAGAACTAAATTTTAGCCGGGAGATTTCCCCCAAAACATATCAATTTGAGTAATTCCTACCAATTCTCACGCCCCAAGGGGGACAGTTTTCACGGTTTTTGGGTAAAAAAGACCATATTTGGGGATATATGTTTTTTTAAATTTTTTGTTGCCAGGGGAAACTCTTTTCCCGTAAAAAAATCCGGGTCAAAGGGGGAATTTCGTATATTCATGTACATTCCCCACATATAGTAAAATATTAAAAAATAAAACATTTTTTAAGAAAAAATATGATTTGTCAGTACTTCTCCCTCTCTACATAAAAAGAAAAAAATAAATATTTATACCCTTTAAGTAAGTTTACTTATGCAAAAGTCATTTTTTTCTGAACGTTTTAAAAAAAAAATCAAACTAAAATTTTTTAATTTCGGTATTTAAAAAAGCAAATGTTTTAAAAAACTTTAATAACTTTTAAAAAAGGAAATCTGGTTTTTTGGAAAAGGTGGCCCAAAAAAACTGGGAAAAAGAAATATAAATAAAAAAAAAAATAATAATAGAAAAATAAAAATCCCCCACCAAAATTAAATTTCCCAAAACCCAAAAAAAATTTAAAAAATTGCAGGTTCCCGGGTTTTTTGAGCCCTTGTTCATGGGGCGGTTCTACCGTCCACGCCCCCTAGCACCGGGTTAAGCAGAAAATTTAAACAATTTAAAAAATGAAATGGTTTAAAATGGGTTTAATTGAACGAAAACTCCAAAACATTTTTACCAAGATAACCCCAAATTTAAGGAAAAGCCGGGGAAAGGATTTTTAAAAATGGTGCTAAATGAAAAAACCCTTACCTTTTAGGAGTCTGCAAACAACAAAAATTGCTAAATTTCAGTGTAAGGCACAGCATTACGATAAAGAAAATTAGGGTTTATCACCAAAAGCAACAACGGATTTCCCGGGTTTTTTGTTTAAAAAAATTTCCCCCAGAGTTAAAAAGGAAAGGGGGTGGGATAGTTTTGGGAAATTTTGTCCCAAAAAAAACAAATTGGGAAAGACCAAAAATGGATAGAACGGGGCAAAATGGGAAAATGTCCAAGGAAGAAAGTTTATCCGAAGATCGTCAAAAATTTTTTATTTTACTACTGGGCAAAAATCGGGAACTCCAAATGGGCCGGCTGACCTTTACCCCTTGGCCCCCTGGGTTCGTTAAAATTTTTATCCCTTAAATCGGGGACCGGTACCATTTTAGATGGGTTTTGTAGATAATTGGGTTTATGCATTTTTTTAAAAATTTTTAAAATTTCCAAATCAAATGCAAAGGACTTCGTTCCCTTTATGCCAAATTTTTTTCTTTTTATCCGACTGTGAAAAAAATTATTAAAAGAAAAAAAAGATTTCCAAGAACCCTTTTTACATCGAGCAGCAGAAAAAAATGCCAAAGTTCGGGGCCTTTGGGGAAGGGCTTTGGTTTATCTTTTCTTTTTCAGGGGAAACTTCCCTCCCCAAATCCCAGGTTCCCTGAATATGTGGCACAGAGCATTCCATAGCAAGGCATTGGGGTTAATTTATAAATAACTGAGGCAGGAATATAAAACAAATTTTGGGAAAAAATTAGCTACAAAGTACACTTTAAAAGCCCAAAAAGATTTCAGACTTTAAATAGTTTTTGGGTTTTATATCTTTAAACAATTAAAAGGACTTGGGCCCAAAATTCCAAAAAATAAAAAGCTCCAAAAAACCCTTGCTAGTTTAGTAGACACCAAGTCCACCTTCACCGTTCATTGGGTGTCTGTAGGTTTCGGAGGCCCTAAATTTTCAAAGTGTAAACAATGTTTTCGGGCCCATATTTAGTATTCAAAACAAATTTTTTGAGAATTTTTGGAAATTTTAAAAGGGGGGGGCAAAATTCCCAATTTGGGTTTTTTCCCTATTTGGGGGAAATCCGTAGTTCGCCAAATGGATTTTTCAAAATGCATACTGCCCATCTTTCCCTTTAAATTTTTCTAAAACAAAAGTCTTTTCCGGGTTCCCTCTAAAATGGAATTGAAACCAAGGCGCCGACTATGTTTTCATGAATTTTTAAAAATCAACCTGACCCATTTGAAAGGCCCCAAAAGACCCCTCCCCAAAATTCCCCTCCGCTTCCAAAAAACATTTTCTGGTGGTTGAAACCAAAATCTGCACAATAGAAAAGGGGGGGTATACTTAAATCAGATCCAAATATGTCCTCTTCGTTCTTAATGTTTTCATTTGTCTCGTCAACAGTGACAGTGGTATGGGCATCATTTTGAACGACATTCAAACTGGTAACCGAATTTTTATCCATCTCGGTCTTTTCAGAGACATCGACATTTTCTGGCAGTTTACTCTCGATTGGTGCGTTTACAACAGAAGAAGCGGGGTGTCACTATTCCAACTTCCGGTATCGGAGTTATCAAATGTTTCGTAAATGACAGTGTCAGTGTTTGAAGATGGAACAGTTCAAGATTCCCCATCTTTTGACTGTGCGCAAAACTTGATTTCTATTTCATTGTTACATGGAATTCCATTATTATATTGGGAGTACAACTTGCCGTCATCTGAAATGATATTACGCCATAGTGTAGTCAGGTACGGTTTGTCAGCGTACGGTATGGTACGGACATATACAGAACATTGTTGTGAAAGAGTTGTTCCCCTTTATATTACATGTACGCCATTTGTTGCCGATTCTTTAGGCCAATATTATAAACTACAAAAACTCATATAATTTTTGGTGTTTCTATACCGTTAAACCTTACTGGCGTGGTGGCAGCAGGAAAAGGCACTCAACTCTCAATCTGCAAACCCAGTAATTTGCGGACACTGTTGTGGACATTTCACGTCAAAATAAGCTGCAAAAAAAACGGATAGTTCTACTCTACTGCGTAGTGACAAAACACATAAACATTTTACAATAATGGCTCAAGTACGTGCACCCAAGCAATGGTGTTTGACCAAACAAAGAAACTATTACATCGTTCGAGTCTTGGAGACAAAATTACAATATACTTTGTCCCTGGATCCCAATTTTTGCACCGTTCCTAGTTGAGGGATTTCAGTGGGAGCGAAAAAAACAAACCCAAACCCAGAACCGCGGATTTACTGATGATGGCGAATCAGTTCCTGAGGCAAAGAGGCGCACAGCTGCACAAAAAGTGATTTATCTAGAAAACTAGAACTCATGAACTCATGTTAGGCAAATTGCAAACTTCTGCCCAATAATTTCTCGTAACACTATCGTGAAAAATGCAAACGTCAATAAAAACTATTTGGCAGACAATTCGTTTACATTTCGGATTCCAGTCAAAGGAGCACATTTTCTGGATTGTGACAGTATACAACTTCAACAGGAGAGAACCAGAGGATTTATCCAGCGTTTATCAAGTTTTATTGAAGACTAACACATTAAAGAAAGATGGTGGCCTAATTCTCATATGGGAACTGCTACCAGATGAAGACGAAGAGATTACCCCAACAGTCGAAAAACTTGGTTGTATTAACATGGTTGAGATTAATAGACAATCGTTTGCCGGCACTAGTAAAACAGCGCTAGGGAACAGAACTTTTGGGATTTAGCCACACTTAACCCTAAAAATTTTCTCCCCCTTGGGACATTTTGAAAAAAAAGGGTCCAAAGTCATGCTTTGGTTTTTTAAAGGGTTTTTAAAGAAAAAAAAATTTCATAAATCCCGTCCCCCCCCTTCGTGCCCCTTATTAAAAAACGGCCCCGAAGACATTAAAACTTTTCTCAAAAGTTTTTTAAAAACAATTAAATTCTAAACGTTCGGACAAAAACTGCGGGGGGGATCCAAAATATAAGAGCTACAGTAAAATCGGGCAATCTCATGCAAAAGGGATACATTCGGCTATTTCTAGACTTTAAGCCCCAAAACAGTCCCAACTTAAAAACTTTTTATAAAATTTCCTCTGAAATGTTCCCCCAAACTAGAAAAAAAATTTAAAAATTTTGGGAAATTAACAACCATTAAAAGCAATAGGGACCCAGGCAGATGGTTCCCAACCTTTAAAAGGAGTTGGCGGCAGACACATTATAGTTCTACTCGTGGCGTACAAGAGTTTAACTGTGAGGGCATTAGTGTGTTGAAAACTTAGATGTGATTTTACTTGGTGGAATAACCTTTTCAGGGCACAAATTGGACTATTATGGTTAGCCCTGGCAAAGGCAACAAATTGTTATTCATGTTCTGAAATACAGGTTTTATGCACCAGAGGTACCGGACTCGGTTTTCTCACAGTGTTCGAGGACCAGAGCTTTTCGTCTTAGGTCAAGTTCCAATAGGTCTTCAATTACAGGGCCGGGATCTTACCTGAGAGGTCACTTTGCCAGACAACATTGATCCAGATGGGACACTTTCCATAGAGCCAATTTTGGGAGCAGCATTAACAAACAATGGCCACTTCCACAAGTTATTGAAGCAGTGTCTGGTAAAGTAAGGACTACTGAATTTCAAACGACCAATCCCATCCATTGTGCATAAAAATGAACATGTTTGTCAAGCTCGCCACACTGTTGACTCTTATGATACAAAAGTTCAAGACTTTCAAGACACACCCCCGGTTCGTACTTGTCATGCCAAGATGACTACCAATAATAATTTCTCTGATACGGTATCAGTTGACCCAGATGCTATATACTACCTGCAAATACTCGCAGTGTTTCCAGAACATCTTAGAGCAATATGATAGTGTATTTTGATAAGACTCTGTCTGGATATAATGGTTTTTCTGGGCCATTCAAAGCAGTTGTTAACATGGGCCCTGTTCAACCACCTCAGCGTAAAGGACGCCTACCTCAATATGCAAGAGATAAGTTAGTTGAGCTACAAGAACACTTCGATGATTTAGAACAGCAAGGAGTGTTTCGCGCCCAGAAGATATCCCAATTACAGTTGAATACTTAAACCCTTCTTTCTTGGTAAAAAAAAGGTCAGGGAGGTTTTCGGTGGTCACAGCGTTTGCTGATGTTGGTCGTTATGCTAAACCTCAGCCTTTCACTCATGCCAGATGTAGACACTATACTTCGTACAATAGGTCAATGGACATACATAATAGTAAAACTGACCTAACAAGCGCATTTCTACCAAATTCCTTTGTCGAAGGAGTCCATGAAGTATTGCGGAGTAGCGACACCTTACAATCTTTCTCTTTTCTCTGTGGCATACGTGTTTATACAAGATGTGCCATGGGTATGCCAGGCTCAGAAACGGCATTGGAAGAACTCATGTGTCGTGTGCTAGGTGATTTATTGCAAGAAGGTTGTTGTGGCGAAACTTGCAGATGATTTTGTACATCGGTGGAAACACTACAACACGAACTCCCTTGCCAATTGGACCCGTGTATTAGATGCTTTACAGAAAAACAACTTTGAAACTGAAGCCCACAAAAACCATCATATGTCCAAGATCCACTACGATCCTTGGATGGATATGGTCCCAAGGAAAATTTTCAGCAAGCCCCCATCGTATAGCTTCTCTTCGCTTGTCCACCCCCTCAAACTGTCCATGGGTTACGATCATACATTGGCGCTTACAAGGTGTTGGGTCGTGTTCTACCTGGTTGTTCGCAATTGATAGCTCCACTCGACAACATTACAGCTGGTGGGAACTCTTCAGACAAAATCGTTTGGATGAAGCCTCACTTAAACATTTTCAAAACACTCAGTCAGCCACTAAATTCAAACAAGTCAATTGTCCTTCCTAGACCTACAGACCAACTTTGGATAGTCACTGATGGGTCAGTCAAGAAACGTGGCATTGGCGCTACATTATACGTTACGCGGCATGGCAAGCTGTTACTCGCTGGATTCTTCAGTGCCAAGTTACGAAAAACACCAGTCACTTGGTTACCTTGTGAGATAGAGGCTCTTGGCATTGCAGCCGCAGTCAAGCACTTCAGTCCATACATTATACAGTCCAGTCAGCAGACGTGTGTGCTAACAGACAGTAAACCGTGTGTTCAAGCAATTGATAAGTTATGTAGAGGCGAGTTTTCTGCTAGTCCAAGAGTGACATCCTTTCTTTCTGTTGTTAGCCGATATCAAGTACATGTTAAACATCTTGCTGGTTCTGCCAATGTCCCATCCGATTTTGCCAGCCGCAACGCACCAGAATGTGAAAACCCCACTTGCCAAATATGTACATTTATTCATATCACTGAGGATTCTGTTGTTAGAGCGACTAACATAGAGGACGTACTTAACAGTAAGAGCCGCTTACCATTCACATCCAGATCAGCTTTGGAAAGATATTCAGTCAGAGTGCCCAGACCTTAGACGCGTTCATTCACATTTATTACAAGGCACTAGGCCTTCAAAGAAACTAACAAATGTTAAAGATGTCAAACGTTACCTCAACTCTGTATCTATTGCCAAGGATGGTATACTTGTCGTAAAACATACTGATCCTCTTGTGTCTTCGGTTGACCTAATTGTCGTACCAGATCTGCCATTGATGGTCTTATCACCGCCTTGCATATCAAACTTGACCATCCATCAAAACATCAAATACTACAGGTTTTGAAGAGACATTTTTATGCCTTGGACATGAGCCAAGCAGTTGAAAGAGTATCTGACATGTGTCATAGCTGCGCGTCTTTACGTAAACTACCAACAGGGTTTTGTACTCAATCCTCAGAAGACCCTCCTGAGGTAGTAGGAATGAGTTTCGCTGCAGACGTCATGAAACGTAATAAACAGTTAGTACTTGTGTTAAGAGAAACATCAACTTCATACACTGTTGCCTCCATAGTAGAAAATGAAAGAAGAGATACTATAAGAGATTCCTTAGTATGCCTGTGCACTGAGTTACATCCAATTCATGGACCTCCTGCTGTCATTCGAGTTGACGCTGCTCCATGTTTACATCTTTGAGAGATGACGCCATACTCCGTCGTCTGAATATAACCTTAGATATTGGTCGCGTGAAAAATGTTAACAAAAAACCCTGTAGGAGAAAAAGCAATTCAAGAGCTTGAAGATGAGATCATACGTATTGAGCCAGATGGCGGTTCGCTTTCTAAGGTTCAACTGGCGATTGCTGTCGCGAAACTGAATTGTCGCATCCGTCGTGAAGGATTATCAGCTAGAGAGTTGTGGACGCAAAGAAATCAGTTTACTCATGAACAACTTCCTATTTCGGACAGAAATGTTATTTCTCAACAGTATCAGGCACGTTTAGAAAATCACAGTGCAAGTGAAAAGTCCAAAACCTCTAAGTCATCTGTCAAAGCCTCTCATGTTAGTGTAGGAGATATAGTTTACTTATATTCTGACAAGAATAAATTACATTCCAGGCAAAGATACCTTGTAGTGTCAAAAGAAGATGATTGGTTTTACGTAAAGAAGTTCATCGGTAACCAGTTACGCGCTTCCTCGTATAAAGTGAAACAAAACGAATGTTTCCGCGTTCCCACAGAAATACAAAATTTTAATCTTTCTAAGTGCAAAATTCCAGCAAGACAATGATAGCGACGATATAGACAGTGACATTTCTGTTCCGCAGGACAACGTTCATATTCCGCCTTCATTAACTGCACCACTAGGAGCTACAGAAATGCCTGAAGTTCAGAGTCCTCCGAGTGTTTAGTGGAGAAATGGACACACATGAACCTGACACTGAAACATCTCTTAGTCTTACTGACAGTACTAACTCTAGTTTAAGTTATACTAATGAGGGGACTGAATTACATTCAGAAAGACCGCAGAGGCTCCGCAAGCAACCTAAATACCTTGATGATTACATTACATAGACATATACATAATTGATAAGTTACCATTTTAATAACTGTTTATATCATTGTTTTGTTAAACGTTTATGGATTTGATTATTAAGAGTGTCTCCATTATTAGACTATATTTCATCACTTAGTTTATCTTAAAAGGATATGTATACGTTATTAAGTTAAATTTCAAAAAGAAAGAAAGGTAGCGCCATAGGTCTCAACCCGGTACGGAATTAGACCCAGCCCATTGTAGTCTAGAAAGTAGTTCTTTAAAATTATGAAATGGCCCAATTTAAGTCATCTCTAGTTAGATTGTTCATAATTAAAGTGTATTTATTGCATGTGTGTAGTTTTTGTGTGTTATATGATGACTTTAAAAGTTGTTTTTTGTGTATTCTCCAGGAACTCATTTGTTGGTGGAAGGATTAAAGATGTACTACCCACCAGCTGTCAGGAGTTTTTAAAGTGGTGAATTTAAACAGTGTTACAACAGAATGAAGATTTCTGAAAAAAGTAGATGGCTAACCTATTATATTTTGGGCATCATTTGACTTAGATAGTGTTAATGTTTAAAGTTGAAGACAGTATATAATTCATCAAGAACATTGGAATCCAGAATTAAACCTCAAATTTGACTGATTTACTATAGAACTAATAGTACGAAAATTCACCGGGCCGAGTCCAAGATAAGAAATGTCAAAAATGGGAACTGGTTGATGGATATGGATGAAACTTTGCATCAGTGTTGTGTTCATGAATAGAAGTCAGGAAAATAAAGGATTACCGAGTCTGCTACTGTGTCAGTAAGCAGGGAGAAGGGTACAGAGCTTTTGCATGAAGATTAACCACATTTTATTGAATTAAAACTGTAAAAATAAATTTAGAATTAAAAAATGAAATTTAAATTTTGTAAAAAGCAGTTTATAAATTGATAAATTTTATTTTTGCACCCTGTGTTAAGCAATATGCTATAAATCTAGCTTATTTTTATAAGATTTATATAGAAAATGATAATTTTTAGAGAAATGCATCTTAAATTATGGATAAATTATGCATTGAAGGAATTGGGGAGTGTGTGGTTTCAGATTGGTTACATTGGTAAAAAAAGTGATTGGCAAGCTCATTCCAGAGCTCTCTAAGGGGCCCAAGATTCACCGGCCATGGGATTCGAACAAGCACCATAGTAGCCTATTGCTCATATGGACCACACATTATATGTTTTGATGTTTCAGCAAAGGATTGATGCTGTAGTAATCAGTATGTAAATATTCACTATTGTCCTGTATTTTAAATGAAGAAGAACTAACAATTGAACAGGACAAATGTGATTTATATTTTGGAAATATAGGCATTTTCAGTGTAGTGAAACTTGATGTTTTGCTGTGTTGCAGAATGTATTTGCTAGTAATATATACACATAAAAGATTTTCTAGTTATTAAACAGTGTATTTTATGGATAATTGGCTCATTTAGAATAACACAGTTGATATAATTGTTGTTGTTGTTGTTGTAGCTGCTACAGCAGTTAAATTAGGTTAGGTTTATAATGTCTAAACTGCTATTTTCATGCAGGCATGCATTTTTCAGAACACAATATTTATATAAGCTCTCCTGTGTGAATTAGCAAATCTAGCCATTTATTAATTAGACATTATTTTCTTTCTTTTTCAGATATTAGAATTACAGCATAAATGCCCCTTATAATTTTCTTAAGCATGTACTAGTGTTGCATATTTTTCAGACCATGCAGTTACAAAAGCCTGGGTTTGAGTATATGACCTTACCTTATCCTGGTAAAGATCTATAGAAGGACTCCTTCAGCTCTGTTTGGCAGCAGCTTTGTCAGGACACATTGAGAAGGTAATAACTTATGTCTAGTTTGAAACTTCAGCTATTGGCGGTTAGCGCCTCTCAATGCTCGGGCAATATTTGGTAGTTATTTTGATGTATTTCAGGAGAAAATTTCTCTAATTCTGACTATATTAAGACTTCTCAATGATTTAAAGTGGGGACAGTATGTGTCATCTTTTTAAAGCCTTATTTGTGTGAGAGTTGGCTAATCTTACTTTGTCAGAAGACATAGCCCATGGTGATATGGTAACCTCTTTGCTAACTTTAAGATTACCTCTGTTTGTCTTTATTGATATCTTAAGCAAACAAGTAGGGTGTGTATGTTGGTTCTTTACTTTATTTACCATGGTATATAGGTAAAAATCATAATCAGTAAGTTTTATTACAATATTGAAGGAAAAAAATTTGAAAAAAAGCACATTTAATTTTGATTACTTGTATTTTAACCCAAAATTTCATGCTCTCATTTAAAGAAATTGAGTTTCTATTACAATTTTTAAGCAATAAGGTCTTATTCTTTCATAGAAGTAACTGTATGACATTAGCCGGTAACATTAAACTTTATTCAAAGAAAATCCATTTACAGAATCAAAAGATATGACAGAATTTGTAATATAAATTTTTGCGTAAAATTCTATTGGCCGAGCCTGACTTTTCGCATGAAGGTTCATATTTAAGAAATTGTACCGCATTAATGTAATTTGTTAGAGACATGTCAAACCTATATGACTGTATTTGTATAACACTTAATTACTAGGAAATGAGTATAAAGTTTGGCTTAACTTAAATTTTGGATTCATTTAGGTCTCAAAACCGGTACGGAATTAGACCCCAGCCCATTGTAGTCTAGAAAGTAGTTCTTTAAATTATGAAATGGCCCAATTTAAGTCATCTCTAGTTAGATTGTTCATAATTAAAGTGTATTTATTGCATGTGTGTAGTTTTTTGTGTGTTATATGATGACTTTAAAAGTTGTTTTTTGTGTATTCTCCAGGAACTCATTTGTTGGTGGAAGGATTAAAGATGTACTACCCACCAGCTGTCAGGAGTTTTTAAAGTGGTGAATTTAAACAGTGTTACAACAGAATGAAGATTTCTGAAAAAAGTAGATGGCTAACCTATTATATCTTGGGCATCATTTGACTTAGATAGTGTTAATGTGTTAAAGTTGAAGACAGTATATAATTCATCAAGAACATTGGAATCCAGAATTAAACCTCAAATTTGACTGATTTACTATAGAACTAATAGTACGAAAATTTCAACCGGGGGCCGAGTCCCATAGTGTAGTCAGGTACGGTTTGTCAGCGTACGGTATGGTACGGACATATACAGAACATTGTTGTGAAAGAGTTGTTTCCCCTTTATATTACATGTACGCCATTTGTTGCCGATTCTTTACGGCAATATTAATAAACTACAAAACTCATATATTTGTGTGTTTCTATACCGTTAAACCTTACTGGCGTTAAAATGACGTCCCACTCTCAAAATATGAATATAAAACTGCATTGATAAAAGGGTCCTAAATAAATTAATTAATAAATAAATAAATGAATGAATTGTTTATTTACTTTACGTGATTATAAATAAACATGATTTATCTACTTTTAGGACATATATTTTCCGCTGAAGTAATACTATTATTATGGTGTATAGCCGAATAATTATTGTAACATCTGTAATAGAACTCCATTTTTCAACACTTGTCAAATGATTTATTAATATAAATAAATGTTGAATTGTGGTTAAGGTGTCTGCCTCTCAGCCCAGGGACCAATCGGTCACGGGTGACGACCACGAATCCCTTTATTACACCAGTACTGGTTAGACTCAGGAAGTGGACTCAGGAAGTGATTTATATAATATAATTTGCAGGAACTTGTTTCGAAATTGAGCTAAAATAGATAATTATGTTTAACTGATTCATTTACAACGTTTTATAACATAATAGCACCTATGAAAACCACATTGATGAAAAAACCGAATCATTTAGAAATCTGCAAAAGAGTGTACCTAATGTACCCAAAACAGAATGGCTCTTTGGGAGTAGTTTTTCTCTATTTTATTGACACATCAGTGCTATGTGTGCCTTGTGGCGGCTGTAAAAAGTCTCCCCGTACATAAAGATGTTTTATTTTCGATCCTTCAAATTATCGTTCAGCATGACATTAAATATTGTTGTGTATTCATTTGGCCCTTTCCTACTTGAATACTGTATAATCACCCTAAGGGTATGTTTCCTGCTTTTTAAATTTGTCTTTTGACGTCTTGCTTATCTTGTGTTATGCAGGCTTCATAACCTAAGATCATTTATTAATTCATTTTATTTAATTCCGCCCATTGTTTTCCCGTTCAGGGTACACTCATTCTTTTACTTGGGGACCAAACGCCGCTTTTATGGAATGGCACTTCTGTGTCGCATTGAAGGTTCCGTGTTATACGCCGTATGAACATATCTGCGGATGTTTGTAAATTCAAAATTTCACCATTTCCATGTTTAAATGTTGAATTCTGTTTGAGCCGGTGCTAGGGAGCGTGAACGGTAACTTGCACTTTCCATTACCGTCCACGAACAGGCTCAATCAAACCGAGCCTGTAACATTTTCAATTTTGCTGTTTTAGACTATCTTTGCGATTTTGTTTTTGTCAATTTTAGTAAAAGTTTATTACATTCATACATCAACATTTAATCAATAACTGAACTATAAACAATCATGCAACTGCTAGCGAGAGGCGGTTATACCAGTATACAGGTCGGGCATTTATGAAGTGCATAAAGATTTTAAAACACCTATTATTATATAAGTAATATGGAGCAAATGTTAAATCCTATCACGCTGGCAGAACGCGGAAGAATGCTTCTTTCAAAATATTTCTTTTATCTAGAATTTTGACAAGTCATTCCTAATTTGATTAATCTGTGTAGTGTTTGATTGAAATGTATCTATTTCTTCTGTGTGGTGTTTGAGTGATATCTTGTGACTAAAATAATGTGTTGTGTATATTCTCCAGGACCCCATATCTGGTCATTCTGGAAAGATTATACACATATATTTGCTGCTCGCCAGCGGACAGAACATTTAAAACTGGGGAAAAAATTTTAGGGATGACCATCAAATTGAAAACTTCTAACACAACGAGATGGCTACCGTGTATTTTCGGGTCTCATTTTACTTGGATAGTGTTGATATTTAAAATTTGTCAAAAACGTATTTTTTCACCCTTATTATTCAATTTATCTGTTGGTTATTTTCTTCAGGTTTAGATTTAAAATAGCTGATGAAATATTGCTGGTGTTATTGACCATTTGTGTTATTTTGGCTACCTATAAATTGAATCATTGACATGTTGCTATGTTCTCCTGTTTACACAACCGAAACTTCTTTCATTTTATATCATTGCTAACTACATTGTATATATATGAACTGTATAACCTTTAAAACTTTGTTTTTAAAGTATTTGTGGAATCAATTAGGTGGATGCGTCGTCAGGTCGGCAACTACAAATTGTTCAAGATACTTATGTTATTGCAACTCTGATCGCGATGAATAATTTCCTGTTTGGTTTTGTTTATTATTAGGAAATTAACTTATATACCAAAGGAGCCTTTTTACTGCTTGAAAGAAACTAACATTGTACGTATGTCATTTTATTGGTGTGAAATCAATACATTAACGGCTCTGCTCTGTCCGTGTTGCGCTGGAAGCGTATTTTTATATGAAGTTAAATAGAAAATATATGACTACTGTTATGTGACAGAAGTCCAATCACGTGGCGATCATTTTTTCCCATAGTACATGAACTAGATAAAATCAATCTAACCATAACCTATTACTCATTAACTATCTTACGATATTGCGTTTTATTATCCCAAATGCAATCTGTTGAACCATTCCTCATTAAGTATTTTACGATATTGCGAATTATTACCCCAAATGCAATCTAATTCATATTGATAAGGGAGCTTGCCGTCAGCATAACACTTCAGTTTATTCAATAGTGAGTGACCATGTGACTCATTTTATCCAGTGATACTAGTGGAAGGAAAAACAAGCCGCGTCACGACAAAACCAACATAATGGGTTTGCGACCAATATGGACCCAGACCAGTCTGCGCATCCGCGAAGTCTGATCAGGAACCACGCTGTTCGCTATCAGTTTCTCTACTTGTTATAGAGTTGTAAGCGAACAGCATGGATCCTGATCAGACTGCGCGGGCTGGTCTGGATCCATGCTGGTCGCAAACGCTCTACGTTGGTTTTGTCGTGACGCGGCTCAAATGCACTTCATTCATTTAAAAAGAACAAAACGTTATGTGATATAAAACACTTATTACATTTTCATACCACATGATGTGATACATATATGAGAAACAAAATAAGCACATAATGTAGATGTATGTAATGAAGAGAAAACACATTATTATATGCAAACTAAATATATGCAAATAATACGAATGCTTCCAAAACGGAAAAATGTTTTTCAGAAACTAAATAAGCTCATATTGTAGATGTAATGTAATGAAGAATGAGAAAACACATTCTTTTATGCAAACTAAATACATGTATATGCAAATAATACGAATGCTTCCAAAACGGAGAACTGTTTTTCAGAAACAAAATAAGCTAATAAGTAGATGAAATGTAATGAAGAATGAGAAAACACATTCTTTTAACACTAAATAATATGCAAATAATACGAATGCTTCTAAAACGCATTAATATATATTTCAATTACTTTAAAGTAATTACAATTGTCGACTTTTTGAAAGTCAAAATTCAAACATTTCCCTAAAAATGAGAGATTGTAAACACATCACGCGACGGGAAAATTCCTTGGCGCGTATACAAAGTACTGCAATGAATAATTGTCAAATACAAGTATTCTTAAAAGACAATTCCTTCACCCGAGCTCAATGACAACACATTGTCATTGAACAAAGACTGAAGTCTGGGATTGATTAAGACAATGACATACCTCATTTTGTGCCCACTTAATCAAATACTTATATTGAAAAGACTGAGATAATTGCTGATATAACTTTACAAGAAATACATATAACGCCTATTTCAAGTAAAGGCAAGTTGTCCCACGTACCCACACAACCCACGAGTCATTTACATAAATGACATTAACAGACAAAAAACAATACAAAGTCATATAAAGCTTAAATATACATTCATACCATTTGGAAAGTGCAACTTTCAATTGTACATTTAAAATAAACCATGTACAATGTATTTGAAATACATACATGGTAGAACTTTGATCGCAAACGAAATATGTGGCACTATTTATAACATACATGGTAGAACTTTGATCGCAAACGAAATAAGTGGCACTATTTATAACATACATGGTAAAACTTTGATCGCAAACGAAATATGTGGCACTATTTATAACATACATGGTAGAACTTTGATCGCAAACGAAATAAGTGGCACTATTTATAACACAGACTCGTTCAGACCGCATTAAAAGATCAATACAGCCTGACTCCTAACATTACATGCAAAATTTCTAAATATCTTTTTTGAAACTCTTGAATCTAACTTAGTCCAAATTCAAAATTGGATCTCGCAATACCGTTGAAGAAAGAATTCAAAATGCTCCTCTATAGTACATCGCCAATAAGCTATATGTTTCTATATGCACATTTATACGAAAGTCTCCGTTTCATGACATAAAAACTAACAAACAAAAAAACGGTAAAATGTGTTTGATTGATTTGTTGATAACTGCTCTAAGACAAAAATCAGAAAAGCAGAACCACAATATGGCTACAATTTATGATAAAAATTCTCTTTTCGCCATGCTCAATACTTTATGCAATAGCTTTGTCACAAAAGTATTTATCATGTACTTGTACTTAGTACATGGGTTACTTATGGAATCGATTTGTTTTTCATAATAATGACAACTTTGGCATAATCATTATGTCTGTATGGACGATTGTGTTCACTGGTTTGATATGATGGTTTATTATCTAAGTCAGGGCGAACGATCAAGTTGCCTGGCTTGATATGATTGTGTATAGTTTATGTCCTGTCCGAGTGGACGATTAAGTTGTCTGGCTTATTATTTAAGCCAGAGCTAACGATTAAATTGCCTGGCTTGATATACTGGTTTAAGCTGTCTTGCTTGATATGAGGGTGTATAGTTTATGTCCGAGGGGACGATTAAGTTGTATGGCTTATTATTTAAGCAAGAGCTAACGATTAAGTTGCCTGGCTTGATATACTGGTTTAAGCTGTCTGGTTTGATATAAGGGTGAATAGTTTATGCCTGAGTGGACGATTTATTTGTCTGACTTAATATGATGGTTTATTATCTAAGCCAGGGCGAACGATTTGAAAGTTGTCTGGTTTGATATGATGATGTATAGTTTATGTCCGAGTGGACGATTAAGTTGTCTGGTTTGATATGATGAAATATAAATTAAAGAAAGACATTTGATTAACAGAGTTGTATAGATGATACATTAAATGGCCTCCACTGAAGTTTTGACCAGAAAATAACAAGCGTTAAAAGCTTTTCACTCAAAGCCGGCTAAAATCGTGCAAAAATCGATTTTTTAAGTTCAACTTTTGAGTACTAGTATATTTCTTTATTATCTTTTGTTGATGTTTTCATTTTAAGTGGATCACTTGATCTATGCAAGAATTTTTCATTTTTTTAGGCTTTTTGACCTCAGTGGGGCTCCTTTAAAAGTAAAAGTACAGAGAAAACCCTGTAAAAATAAATAAAAAAGGTCTTATATACACTCGGTCTTATACATGTAAATACACTCGTATATGACAGAAAAAATTAATTACCTAACAGAAAAACAACAAAGAATAAAATAGCATGTTCTACATTCATAACTAAGAATGACGTAAAATATGAAAAACAAGATCAACAAGGAAAGGCGGCGTTCAATGAACGCAACCCCCATATGACCCAGCAACAAGAACCAATGGCAAGGAGCCCAGGTGGACCCCAAACAAAAAATAAATGTGTGCAATGATTTAAGAGCTGTATTTCTTGCTGTCATGAATTTCCATTTTCACTGAATACTCGGAATAAGTTCGTGGAAATGGTCCCTAGAACATTTATAGTCCACACATTTGTATGACTCTACTTCACAATATAATGTATTTCAGGGTTAATCCTCCAACTTCCTATTTCACATAAATTTCAGTCCCAATAGATGTACCGGTAGCTCTTGACCTCCGTCCAATAACCTCCATAGCAATATAAAGCACAACAGACAGAATGCATGTCGCTGTAGTGAAAATAATTTTTGACATCATACATAACATGTTTGACAACGTGAACACAATGATTCCAGCAAGTCCTTGTAGAACCCGACAACATCCGAACGCAGTTTCATATCTATCAGCAAACAGTGATGATATTAAACCTGTAATTAAAATTACGAAATGTTAAAATTGTAAGCAATAAGCACGAACTAGTTGTAATTGCTTTATAGTAAATAAATCTTTATGATATTTAGCACTTTTTTATTTTACTGTAAGTCTGGCACAAAACAGATTAGATTGTTGTAATTGAGTATGTAAATGAGTAAAGAGGAGGCCCAAACTGGCGATATTAAAGGGACTACACTGACGGTTTTTTTCTTTTTTTAACATGACGGGACTGGGAATATTTTTTCCGAGATTTGATGTAGATCTGAACCAATAACTACCTGCTAAACTTCAAATCATGTTTTCATCCTGTTTTTTCCCCATTTTAATTGTGCAAAATTACCCCATTAACTTAAAATGGTTGGAACCCTATTACAATGTACTAGTAACTCAAATTGGGCTATGAATGGCACTACATATCCATTTCAATTTAATACTAAGTGTATTTTTTATTTACTTCCCTTTGCAGATTTTTCCATCTTAAGTGCTTTTCTTAATCTATGTAAAGTTTTCAATTTCTATGCGTTTAGGTTTTTAGACCTCAGCGGAGCCTCTAAATCTCTATCTAGTAAAACAATAGTTGATAAAGACATGTCGGATTTTGCCGGAGATCAAATGACACAAAAGAATTTCTCAACGGTCACTACGGTCAAACTTCATTTAACAACCATGTAGTCTGAAATCTAAATTCAGTAACAAACTAATTTTCGCGTTACGCTTAATAGTACAGTTATTTTTAATTTAAAAAAGATTTACTCATAGGTTACCTTTATATCAACAACTCGTATAATATTTAAGGGGTATTTAATTTATTTTAATGCCGTGACATTTAATCAATTAGTAATAATAATAAGTTCAGGCTTACTATTAATCTGAGACTGCCAAATGCCGTCTGCAAATCCCCAAGCACCAATGAAAGCAAACAACAAGTATTGGTCGTCACTAGATGGTTCCCAAACCGCCATCAACGCAAGTGAGGTCACATTCAACGCAGACGCTACAAAGTAAAAATTACATCATTTCAATACCGTGAAATTCATATTAAAAAAAGGATTAAATTAATTTGAAGTAAATGAACGCTTACCACCGAGCTTGCAAAGATTAAAGTACCGTCGACATAGGGATGGCAACTGTCCTACCTGAAAACTGAAACACAATAAACCTTGTAACTTACCTATATGTTTATATCCCTGCTTGGTCGAAGAAAGGGGCAAAAGAGTAACGGCATGTGATCGAATTGAATATGAACTAGAGTACCGGACAAAGTCGGATCAGTATACGCCCGAATGCAAATTTGTTTGAGGAATCAAGCACCATACTGGGAGAGATACAGATTATGATGATTCATGAAATCTAAATGATCCTCATGACAGCTGCAAGTGACAAAATACTGTCACAAAAGCTTTCTATTTAAGACAGTGGTGGTCAAACAGCAGATAAAGCTACCAACTGTTTCTCTTGCTTTCCAATAAAAATTATCATGTATTCCTAAATCTGAATAATTCAAAGAAAAATGAAAACACTACTTGCTGCGCGTGTATAAACTGAACAGCTTACAATCATTTCGTCATTTCACTTAAACAGATACCTTCACTACGCCCCTTTACTTCCCGATAGGGTATTCACATACCTGCAAGGGTAATCTATTCTAAAAATAGATCAACAAAGTACTTACAGAGTATTCTCCTTTTGATATACATATGTATACCTTAATCAGGATTTTAAATGACCTTTACCTTGATTTGAGGAAGCCAATCGTTCTTTTCATATTGATTTACATTTCTGCCAAAATAATTTTAAGATCCTTCCGTCGGTTCAAAAGATACAAAGTGAGGAGGCCCAAACATTGCCTCATGGTTTACATTTCTGCCATGTAGTTTCAATGTCTTTCCAGATAAAAAGCAGGCACGAAATTACTAACGAACTGCAGAACGGACGGACGGACGACCTTGTGCATAACATCATACGCCGAAATTCTTTCGGGCAGATTACAAGGAAATCCTTTTGCCGGATAAAAATAGCTTAATGCAATCACTTTAATGTGTGTCAAATAAAGCCCAACGCTTTATTCTCCCTGTGGAATCATATACATAATGGACCTTTGCAAAGGTAGTGTAACATTGGTAAGTATGTCCTTAAGTGATTTAAGAATCATATTGTGTTGTGACTTGGAAACGTGTGGGCACATACGCTTACTCGTGCAAGATACTGAACATTTTGGAGACTGCGTTCCATGCAACTCACTCTCCTTGTTGATCATTGTATTCTTTTTATTTTCTTTGGCTCTTTGGCGAAAGACTCTCGCATCGTCACATTTTATTTCATGTCAAATAGAAATATCATACCTTGGTAAACAATCTAACACTCGATAAGAGTCACATCTCTTCATCATAGTTAACCTATGACCCCTTCGTAAAGGTGCAAACACTACATTGAGTGCACAAACTCATCACACTAACCAAATCCTTTCGTCAATATGCCACCAGTTGATCATCGCCCGACTGTTATTTTGGACAATTGAAGATTAAGTAACAGTAACTTGGTTACTTAATTTAAACCACTGAAATCAAATGATCAAAATTAACTTGCTGTCAATCAGGAATTGGCCTTGCCTCGTCTGATGGCGCTGTAAATGATATAATCAAGTATTAGGTATCATAATATATATATAATCAACATGGGAAGTCAGAATTGTCTAACCCTATTGATCTTACATCTAAAACTACAATACTTTATCAGTGTATTTCAACACTTTCTTAGCCTGCTATTGATTATTGGTAAACTTATTATTCCATTCTATCCCCCTGAATTATCTACAATTTACATTTATCAGAATGTACATATATTTACATTGGCCAACATTTCAATATATCAATGTACAGTCATAAACGCCGTACTCACCCACTATAAATGCTGCCAGGTTGCCTGTACATTTAGCCAGTTTCCCAAATATGTAAGAACTAATTGAGCCGCAGATTCCAAAACATATCATCGAGTATCCTACCATTCTCACACCAAGTGGACATGTAACTTATGCCTAAAATGATTCATATTTGTGATATATATTTGTTTATTTTTTGTTGTCACGGGAGACTTTGTTCAGGTAAAATAATGCCAATGTGTGTATTTCATGTACATTCGCACATACAGGATAAAAAAATCAAATTTCTAACATATTTAAGAAAAATTATGACGTGTCAGTACTTTTCATCTCTATATAATTGAATAAATAATAATTATAGTTCAAGTAAAACAGAAAATAAGAATCCGTACAGATAGTCCAAAACAAAAACAAAATGAAAATATTGCAGGTTCGGTTTGATTGAGCCTGCTCATGGACAGTACTACAGTCCACTCCCTTAGCATCGGCTTAAGCAGAATTCAACATTTAAATATGAAATGATAAAATTTTAATTAAACCGAAGACTCAAACATACACAAAGATTCAATTTAAGAATGCACGATTTTACAGGTTATTCTTGCCATAAAATGGAGCTAAATAAAACCATTACCTTGAGGACGTCTGCAACAACAAAACCATTGCTAATTACAGTGTAGAGGCACAGCATTACGATAAAGCAAAACTTAGGGTCTATCACCATAGCAACAACGGATCCTGCTTGTTTCAAAGATTCCCTCAGAGTTAAACGATGTGGTGTATAGTTTGGAAGTTTGTCCAAAAAGCACTGAATGACCAAAATGGATAGAACTGCGCAACTGGAATATGTCCCAAGTAAGAATAGTTTATCGAGATCGTCAACATTTGATTTTGACTCACTGTCAGAGCTCAACTCACAGTGGGCAGCACCACATTTACCCTTGGCCACTGCTTCGTTAAAGTTTATATCCGTTAACTCGGTACCGGTACC
The DNA here is from genome assembly GCF_026571515.1 of Ruditapes philippinarum. Classification (NCBI taxonomy): domain Eukaryota; kingdom Metazoa; phylum Mollusca; class Bivalvia; order Venerida; family Veneridae; genus Ruditapes; species Ruditapes philippinarum. The sequence continues at coordinate 187,508 of NW_026857670.1, forward strand.
ATTTGAGATGAATTCGTAGATAATTGTTGATGCATTGTTTATATTTTCAGTTATTGCACGATCGTCTTGATGCAGTTTCATTCTTTTATCCGACTGTGAAAAGATTATAGAGGATATAAGATTTCCGAGAACCATTGACATCTGCAGCACCAGGAAAAAGATGCCAAAGTAGCGGCTTAGTACACTGCTGGTGATCTTTCTCTTCAGAAAAGCTTCGTCGAGTCCCAGCTCCGTGATGTATGTGCACAGAGCATTCCATAACAAGGCATTGCTTAAACCATAGATAACTGAGGCAGGAATGATAACATAGAAGCTTGGGAAATAGGTAGCAACAACGTAAACTAAATGCCCGAAACAAGATACAGACATACATAGTTTTGGTTTATATCTTTGAACAATAAATGGACTTGCCAAACTTCCAAACATAAAGGCTCCGAATAGCGTTGCTAGTGAGTAGACACCAAGTCCACCTTCACTATTCATGCTGCTCTGCAGATTCCGGAGGCCAAATATTGCAATATGTAACAATGTTACGCCGGTACTAAGTATCAGCAAATTTTTTGAGATTTTTCGACTTAACAGGGGCGGCAATGTCAATCGTTTTGTCATCATTGGTGAACTTCGTAGATTCGCCAAACATGGATTTATCAAACTGCATACTGCCTATCTTTTCCCTAAATATTCTAGACAATAGTCTGTCCTGTCCAGCAGATAATGGATTGAATCCAAGGCGCTCGACTGTGTTAGAGTGATTCTTGTAAACATCACCTGACCCATAGATGCTACAGACACTCCCAAACTCCCATCCGCTTCCAAAAACATTAACTGGATTGGTTTGAACTACCTCAAAATCATGCACAATAGAGTAGGCTATACTTAAATCAGATCCAAATATTTATGTCCTCTTCGTTCTTAATGTTTTCATTTGTCTCGTCAACATTGACAGTAATTTGGTTATCATTTTGCACGACATTCAAACTGGTTTCCGAATTTTTATTCATCTCGGTCTTTTCAAAGACATCGACTCACTAATTCAGAGGGCTAACGCCAGGTTAAAGTTTGTAAAAGTGTTGAACAAATCATGTTATGTCATTTTTTTAAGGTTAAAAACCTTATGGCCCCAGAGTACTTAAGCGATTGTTTTGTTTCTCAGGAATCTATGCATTCTTATTGCACCAGACTGAGTAAAAAAGGAGGGTATTGTCTTCCTAAGGTTAAAGGTTCCTGGTCAAAGTCTTTTAGTTTTATTGGTGCTAAACTATGGGACAGTCTTCCAACTTGTATGACTGAAAATATCAAATTTTATCCTTTTTTTTGAATAGCGTAATCTATGGCATGTTCTATCCTTACATACTCATAACAACTGTGATAATTTTTTTAATGTAATCTTTTCTTAATATGCACATGATCTTTTTTTAATGTGAAACTGACTTTTTATTTACATTACCTTACATTTTAAATTGTGATAATTTTAATGATATCCTTCATGTGATATTTGCTTATAATTAGTGATATTTTCTTTTTCTTTTATGAAATACCTCTCTTTGTCATGCCACCAAATGCTAAGGACCACAATGGAAATAAGAGCTTGTTATCCTTGGTTTTGGGAACATGTCATGGTTTACATAATATAGTATTTATTCATTTATTTATTCATTCATTCATTCATTTATTTGTAATTGTTTTAATCTATATTGTGTTTGTTTATCATGTAACATGTTTACCTTTATGCCGAAATAAATCTATCTATCTATCTATATATTTATCTTGTTTCTGGCAGTTTACTCTCGATTGGTTTGTTTACAACAAGAAGAAACGGAGTGTCACTATTCCAACTTCCGTTATCAGAGTTATCAAATGTTTCGTAATGGACAGTGTCTTTGTTTGAAGATGGAACAGTCCAAGATTCCCCATCTTTTGACTGCGCACAAAACTTGAGTTCTTCTTCATTGTCAAATGGAATTCCATTATTAAAAAACTATCAATATGGGAACATATGTAATAAATAAATGAATAAATAAACATATAAATGAATGAATGAATGAATGAATGAATGACTATCGAATTGTTTATTTACTTCACGTGATTATAAATAAACATGATTTATCTACTTTTAAACAGTATACTCAAACTTGAGGAATATTTTCTTACTGTACATTTTGGAACATCAGCAGATACAAAAAACACATTGAAACTATTACCAGCTAAAGATCGACTCAACCCGATCATTTAAGAAAATCGTATTAACGGGATCACCGTAGGGAACGTGTTACAGTATCGCGCTTTCATGTTACAGTATAGAATTATCAAGATGGAGGGTTATTTGTGGGGAAGACAGGTAGGTGATTTTTATTCCAGTCCATACTACAAGGAGTTTATTTTCTCCCGTGGTGGAGGGGTTAGAGTCGATGACTTCTAATCCAGTTACCTCTCTGGTGTGGGTTTGAGTCCCGGGAGATGCTTTGGTAGTTTAGCACGGAGGACGGTTGTCTAGTACTGATGTTACTCTCCAGGAACGATGGTTAGGAAATTACCCGCCTAAATGACTGAAATACTGTTGGGAAAAGGCGTAAAATGAAACAAACAAACATTCTAAAAGATGGGATATCAGATCAGGAGCTAGGGAGATTAAACCCAAAACCGAGTGTGTCATAAACATTGCTCTGCTTTAATCACGGTCTTTCAAACAAAATGATCTGGAGTCGGACCAAATTAACGAAAAAAAATGTCTTGGTTAAATCACTTGATTAGGTTATCTACCGACCGTCACGTGACCTGGCATAGTACATCACCATTCAAAAATCAAATTATAATATAATGTTTTGTTAATTTGATAAAAAAAAATTTCTATATAGAACTAATGCTGGCTGAATAACATTATCTGTTTTTTACGTTAAAATGTAACACTGTAATAGATTTTCAATGCAATTAGGAATTTTTCGTTCCCGGCGTCAAGGTTAAAATCTCCGGTCATATTTGAAAAAAAAACGTCAGAGTTTCATAAGCTATTTTTTAATTTATGCATTGTTCAATGTCAAAATAGATATTAATTTTACAGAGAATTGTTTCATTAATCGTATCATGTAAAAAGTTAATAATATTTCACGATGATATTTACAAATTTGATGTTTAATTTGGTGCATTTTCATAATACCGTCGTTTTTTGGCAAATATTGTAAAAAGCAATCTTTGTTTTTCAACCAATATGTCTTTCAAAACATTATTTTCTGAAATATTTATCCCTTTTTCACACTGTCCCGAAATTGACACTAGATGGGCATACGAATATGGAAGTTTAAATTTCGCTCGAAGATGGCCCCGATATTAGACGACAGCCAATCAACAGCCGCACCAAGTACGATCCCTACAGAATGTCACGCCATCGTTTCCAATCCACACACGATTCCTACCGAAGTTCACGCGATGGCATCCGATTCACACACTAAGTCACCCTAAAGATGCATTTTTTAGCAAGAAGTTTACCCGCAGGACATGCGATAGGTACACGACATCGTATTTTCAATACGATGCTTTTGTACATGGTTACGAAGGCGCCATATGACCTACGGGAGATATTAAACCTTCGGGCAACCGCGACAATTTCAGTTGCTGATAGTATTGGGTGCACAGCTAAATTTTATTTTAAATTTAATAGAACTTTATCATGCCACCAAAGGTGGACCTGCCAGAGTTTCTTATCTGTTTTCTAAGGTGTATCAAAAGAAGCAATTCTGCTGCCTTCTATTTCTATGTTAAATCATAATAAAAATATGTCATTCTACCGGAAATAAGGTGAAAATAATTGTTAATTAATTGTAAATATTATAAGCTTTTGAAGGTTTTGTAGAGATGTGCGGGATTGACGTCGACAGATAAGAAAGATGGTCTGAGGCTAGCCTTTAAATATATGTCTACCATGATGCACATGCAACGCTTGAGCCACTCAAATTTGCTTTCTTCGTCCACATTGTGGTCCCATATCGATTTCAACATACCAAAATACGATGGCGACACAACGGTATTGCAGGGGTTTCACGTAGTCGTATTGCCTTCCTTACACAATCGGTCATCTCCTTCGTATTGTCTTCTTGAGGTAAAAAATGCCAGATGGCACCTATGATCACACGAATAAAATACGAAGACTACACGATTTGACAAAATGGCTTCACGACGGCCTTACAAAGCGCAAAATTGACATACGAGTGCAACACGAAAATGAATCTTCGCAATGTCTTCCGGCATCTTTTTGGCCTGCCAAATATTTTGCGACCGCTCACGAAGTTGCTGCCGGAGCATAACCCATTGAGTTAGTTATCTAATTGATTATAAATCAAAGTAACTGACCTAAACCACAGGACCATTTCACTCAAAACTAGATCTAGTTCTGACAAAAAAATATACACACTAATATAAAACTAGCTTCCGGTCTAAAGGTTCTTATTCATTAAATATTTAAATTGCTCAAACGAGTTATACATGCATAGAATGAGAAAACATGTCAAAACTATGATGAAGATTTACCTTCACTTTTGCTTCTCTTTGAATTGTCTGAATGGCCGTCAGAACCCTTCTAATTATTGTATTATATGACAAATACAAGTATATGGTGTGACCAAGATTACATATTTCTTCAATGCAGCAATTATTCATGATAGAATAGAAGAGACAGATTAACATTACTTTCTATTGTAGTATTCATTATTTCGAATATGATTTCAGATGTAGGTTATGCCCGACAAAGCTGAATCAGTTACTGTGAATTCACTTAAATTCGTGGGCATGAAATTTCGTGGTTTTATCAAAAAGGGCATTTTCGTGGGTTCTTAAATTCGTGGATTTTCGTTTTCTTGTTAAAAAAAATTCAGTAACCTAATGCAAAATAATCTTAAACTTAATCGCCGAACATTTTTACTTACAACATGTACATATCTTTACTTGTCACACAGCGCTTGTCAATAAATTTAATCCTTGCCTCTGGGCATAAATTATATAGCACAGTTACTGCCGATAATTGACTGCAATTAACACATTTATGTGACATGATATGCACCTCCATTGGACACACTGCCCCTGTAATTCGCCGATGTAAACATCGCATACTTTATACAACAACTGGCAGGTTTATAACCAGCGAGTTTAAAAGTTTACACCCTGAATTGGTCTTAACATATTTGACAGTAACTACACGCAACGTCACAGCGACTGTGTAAATTTACATGCATATAAATTAATCTCGGTAAATAACACGAGTATGTGTGGATCTTGTAAAAGTCGGTGGCGTCTTTAATGTTGACGGAATAGCATTCGCACAAATAAAGATTAAAATTCATATAAACTGGATCATTTAAATCGACAAAAGAATGTACATCGAGTGATCGTATTTTTTTTTATAGTTATGTGTACTTACGACATTAATATCAAAGACTTTTTCTTAATAAATTAAATTTTTATCAGCGCTAATTATTGCGCTGCCTGGGTTCACATATTTACTCGATTATGTCAAGTATTCTTGTTGACACAATCAAGTCCTAGTAGACTACAACGATCACGTGAGCCTCATCAAGTACGTATATGCGACATATGTGACAGTAAATTGAGGACATATAATCGAGTTTTCTTTCAAGTTTCTTAAATATTGTAAACGGATTTAATATGTCACTAACCTGATTATCTGTATGTATATACATCCATTTAACGAAATATCGGCCGGAAAAGAGCTGACGCATGTTTATATAGAACAAAGACTGGGTAAAAAGTATTTGTTGGGATAAAAGTTCGTGGGATCTTAAATTCGTGGATTGACCTACCCACGAAAACCACGAAAATTTGTGCCCCACGAATAATAATGATTTTACGGGGATTGTCATTGAAGAAAAGGGAATATATGTAAAACAAAATATAAATTTGTCTCTAGGTATATAGATTTATTATTTAAATGATACAGAAAATAATCAAAAAACGCACAACTTCACATAGCAAAGACATTACAAATTGCAAAACCTATATGCTATTTTATATGTAAAAGATGTTTGCAATATTTAAAAGGTTGATTTATTACAATTCAGAAATTTACATACTTCATTTAATTGGGTTCTTGTGTGTTGGATGGAGGTACAAACCATACAAACATTGCCTTTTAATGTCATATAATGTCTTTTTTCCAGCTTTAAGATGTATATCCGTGCCTTCCGAGATATGTCGATAGTGAGACTTGAAAGGCACTAAATGCCTTTAACATGTAATATATGTATAGATTTAACCTCCATCCGATAGTTCTCTGCTAGTTGGATAGCTTTCTCATATGAAATAACCCATTGAGTTAGTTATCTATCAAAGTAACTGACCTAAACCACAGGACCATTGAGACTCAAAACTATTTCTAGTTCTGACTTATATAAAATTAGCTTCCAGTCTAAACAAGTATAATATGTATGTCATTTAACAAAATGTAAAGCAATGAGTTCTCAAGGGTTGCACTACCAAAAATGGCACATATAAAATCTAATTTAAAAAAACAGATTTAGTGTATTTTCATTGATTCTCAGGAGGAAACATTTGTGAATTTTTTATTTCTTCATCAACTGTGACAATAATATTGCATATACTAAGCGGAAACATTTTTCCTACTAACGGTAGGTCAAATATCGCACTATCTCGCTTTATCGGTTGATTGCTTGTATTTTTTAGTTTCATTTATTACCTTGCATCTGACAAGAATCATTTAAATAATCAAAACACGTCACACATTACGAGGTAATATTTATATCTATACAGTTAAACTATGATTTATTTTCAATTAGCTGTTAGTTCATGATAATATAACATTTTATAAACAACATTTATTGTGTAACAGTATATTGTCGTTTTCACAGTAGAAATACACAAAAGAGAAAAAATGGCAAAAGTGTTTTGTAACAAGCACAAAAGTGACGTCATGGTAATTTCAAAATTACGTGAGTCAAATAAGCTGGATAAATATGCACTACATTAAATAGCGTTTGCAATAAAAACAACATTAAACTAAGAAAGAATTATACTGAGGCAGCATAGCAAAGTTTAAAGGTTTCACAAATAAAAATGTAAATTCAAAATAAATAAACTTGTTGGAGAGATAACCCCAACATTTCTTCCTAATATCTTAAATTTTGATCCATCATAACAAAGTTAGGTTCAAAGATTTATTAACAAAAAGATTATATTTCATAAAAATGGAGACTGGTTCTTCTGAAGTTCCTGAATGAGGAGGTATCACGTGCTCTTTTTACCCCAGGACAGAAGATAAAGTCAACGCATTCATCTTTTAGTAAAAATATAGCATGGAAATCATAGTCATTTTTTCAGTCAAATGTAAAAGAAATAATATACAGTTTATTTATAGGTTATAGCATAATAACAGTTATTAACTTATTAGAAGTAAACGGAACTTACTTGCATGCATAAAAGTGGACGTTATGTTCCTTCAATAATAAGAAAAATTAAACAGACAAGACTGTAAGAGTTATATTTGCTTATAAATACATTATGATGAACGCAAAACCTTACACATTATCTTGTGAGTTATAATTTCAGAATGTTTCATAATTGCATACCTTTACAAAGATTAAATATAGATAGAATATATATTTAAAAAATCATCTGGAATATAGGGCATAACGCACATATATTAAAATAAGTATTAACAAAGTAACAAAAGTTAAAATCTTATCTATAAACAACATCAGTTTGCATCAACATTTTTACACTGTAAATTTAAAATAATATGGTCATGACATATCTTTTAAATATCGCTCAATTGAATTAAGTCTTTGCCAACAAAAAATGACGCTGAAAGAATTGTTAGCTTGTTAGCTTTACATTATAGAATTATAGCCAGGACTTAACCAACCAAAAAAACAAGAGCGACCAGTGATCCAATATGTCGCTTGATGATAAAAAACTTAAGCAGTTCTATTGACGGGACGACTGACTAGTGTTTCCTCTATCTCCATCCAATTACTCTCTACTAGTTGGATAGCTTTCTCATATGAAGTGACCCGTTGAGATAGTTATCTAATTGATTCTAAATCAAAGTAACTGACCTAAACCACAGGACCATTGAGACTCAAAATATATCTAGTTCTGGCAAAAACAAATTTTACACACTTATATAAAATTAGCTTTAAGTAAAAACAAGTATAATATTTATGTCATTTAATAAAATTTCAAGCAACGAGTTCTCAGGGTGGCAATACCAAAAATGGCACATATAATATCTCATTTTTAAAATATCAGATTAAGTATATTTTCCTTGATTCTCAGGGGAAACATTTGTAAATCTTTTATTTCTTTATCAACTGTAACAACAATATTGCAAATACTAAGCGAAATACGTTTACTTCTAACGGTGGGTCAAATATCAAACGACGTTCTTATACTATCTCATTATATCGGTTTTGTGTTTTTTAATCTAGTTAATACCTTGCATCTAGCAAGAATAAGTCAGACCCATGAAAAGAACAGTCAAATTACGTCACACATTACGAGGTATGGCCACCCTGTGTTCTATTATTTATATCTATACAGTACAACTATAATTTATTTTCAATTAGCTGTTAGTTTATGATAAGATTACTAACATTTTATAAACAACATTTATTGCGTAAATGTATATAGGTATTCAAATATAAGGCTTTCAAAGTAGGATTTCACAAAAGAGAAAAAATGGCAAAAGTGTTTTGTAACAGGCGCAAAAGTGACGTCATGGTTATTGCAAAATACATGAGTCTAGTAAGCTGGATAAATTTGCACTACATTAAATAGCGTTTGCAATAAAAACAACATTATACTAAGAAAGAATTATACTAAGGCAGTATAGCAAAGTTTTAAGGTTTCACAAACAAAAATGTAAATTCAAAATAATATTTTTGTTGGAGATAACTACGACATTTCTTCTTAATATTCACGGAAACTGGTACTTCTTTAAGGTCCTGAATGAGGTACCACATGGTCTTTTTACTTCAGGACAGAAGATAAAGTCAACACTTTCATCTTTAAGTAAAAATGAAGCATGAAAATCATTTTCAATTTTTTTCAGTCAAATATAAAAGAAATAATATACAGTCTATTTTTAGGTAATAGCATAATAACAGTTATTAGAAGTTAACGGAACTTACTTGCATGCATAAAAGGGGACGTAACAGTCAATGATAAGCAACATTAAAAAGACAAAACTGTAAGAGTTATATCTTATATCTGCGTATAACTACATTATGATGAACGCCAAACCTCACACATTATCTTGGTAGTAATAATTATAGTATATTTCATAATTGCAAACCTTTACAAAGATTAAATAGATAGAATATATATTCAAAAAAATCATCTGGAATATAGAGCAGGGCACACATATATTAAAATAAGTATTAACAAAGTAACAAAAGTTAAATACATACATATCTATAAACAACATCGGTTTATATCAACATTTTACACAATAAATTTAAAATATTATGAACATGACATATTTTTTTAAATATCGCTCAGTTGGTTTAAGTCTTTACCAACAAACAATGACGCTGAAGGAATTGTTAGCTTGTTAGCTTAACATAATAGAGTTAAAGCCAGGACTTAACCAACCAAAAAACAAGCTTAAGAGCTACCAGTGATCCAATATGTCGCTTGATGATAGAAAACTTAAGCAGTTCTATTGATGGGACGACTGACTAGTGTTCCCTATATTTTAATGTATAGCATGACAAAAGTTTCCAAAACGCTTTTTTTAGTAAAGTACCATAACCCAGCCAAAAATCTTTTAATTGAAATACTCATTGAGTGTTCGCAAGTATTAGAGGTACAATGTATTAATCAATTTAAAGTTTACCTGAAACTGCATTAGTTTTGTGATGAACAGACAGAAAAACAGACAGACGACAAAGAAGTAATTCTTCTAAGTCTTGGCTACTTCATATCATGTATCAGCTTCTGTGTAGCAGGCAACACCAACAACATTAACGGGCCAAAACGCCTTTTTTACTCAAGGACAATAACTCAGTCAAAAATTATGCAACTGGAATCAATGTACCGGTAATATGAGCAATTACTGAAGCTACCAGTCACTCATGTAATGTTTCAGCCAAATTGCATTACGAGTATAAGAAAAGAAGTCCTGGCTAACTTAGAAAATAAACATTCATGTAAATGCCTTAACAGACAATTATTACTAAGAAATTAGAATTGCTTTATACTGACTATTCTGTAAAGATGGGATCAAATTGCAGCAGTAGTTTTTGAGATGTCCAAACAAGTTTTGCGACAGACGGACAGACGACGCAGAATTGATCACTTTATGTCGCCGCTTCTCTGTAGAAGGCAACACAAAAAGAAGTGAATGTAAATTATCTATATGCTTAATAATGTGCCTCTTACAAAAAATAATCTAATGTGATCTTGACACATTGAGTGTAGATGTCAATGCAATTTACTTTTAAACAAGTAATCAAACATATAACTACAAAATGTATATGAATAATATACAAATCAGTCAAATAATAAATATTCACATAATTGAGAAGATGTCTTTATACAATGGTACACATAATATATATAAATGACAGGAGCAAAACGAAGATTTAACAACATTTTCCTAAGTGAGTGCATATAAAATCAAGTTATCCCTAGGGCATGCGTGGCTAGATGATGAGTCTATTTAATACCTTGATTTTTGTTTTTCGTTGACTACAATAAATTGTTCAAAACATAATGAAAATTTTTATTGACTGAATTTTTATGACCTCAAAGTGCGGTCGTTTGTCTGATGTTAAAAATGCGTTTGTACCTGTTGAACCTTAAGCAGAATTCAACATTTAAACAGTAAAATTTTGAATTTAGAAACATCCGCAGATGTGTTCATACGGCGGTGATCATGAAACCTTCAATGTGACACAGCAGGGCCATTCCATGAAAAGCGGCGTATGGTCCCCAATTAAAAAAATACGTGTGCCCTAATACATGCATGAAAATTTCAGACTCGGTTCGATTGAGTCAGTATATGAGGATAATGACAAAATGCAACATCTCTCACAAAAAAGAGAAAAACAGAATCCCTAAAGAAAGTTCAACATTACAAAATTGAAAATGTTGCCGGCTCGGTCTGATTGAGCCCGTTCATGGACGGTACTGGAAAGTGCAAGTTACCGTCCACGCCCTCTAGCACCGGCTTAAGCAGAATTCAACATTTAACACGAAACTGGTGAAATTTTGAATTGAGAAACATCCGCAGATGTATTCATACGGCAGTTATCATGGAACCTTCAATGTGACACAGTTATGCCATTCCATGAAAAGCGGCGTATGGTCCCCAAGTAAAAGAATGCTTTTGCCATAAACGAGAAAACAATGGGCGGAACTAAATAAAATGAAATTTTGAAAGAGGACCAGAGGTTATGAAGCCTGCGTATCACAGATAAGACGTCAAAAGACACATTTAAAAAGCAGGCAACATATCCTAAGGGTGATTCAACATTATTCAAGTAGGAATATTGGAACCACCCAACTAGAAAATGCCGAAAAGTTGAAACTAAAATACCACAAAATATAACATCATTGATTAAATGTGCGGGGAGACTTTTTACAGCCTTTTTAAGTTTTAACTGTAAAAGAAATTATCTATGTCATGCTTTACTTCAAAGACTCAATAAAGGCATGATTCATATTATACTTAATCTTGAATATAGCTCTAATTGATATATTTTGTTAAATATTATAGTTGTAATTGAAATATATTAAAAAGAAGATTACTTCCATAGTACAGAAAATGTTCACAAACATTTAGATTATACGTTTTAAAACTTAATTTACGTGTTTCTCGGGCAAACTTTTTCTAAGTCTTGTTGTTATCAGCTTCGATGCGAGATATTCGTTCTTCCAATTTTTCTAACCGTTCATTAACTCCGTCAAAATGTGATTTTAACATTCCACTAACTTGTTGCAATAGTGCATGGGTTGCGGAATGTGTTGTGAACGGTTTAAATTGTTTTACCTTCAGTTCATCAAGTATAGCATTTATTGGGGTTACATAGCCTGAGTTACCTGACGTTACTGCAACAACCATACCAATGCATCTTGGAGTTGTTTCCTCTCCAGTATTATCCTCCATAAACACAAGAGCTCCAGAATCTCCTAGTTTGCAAAATGGAATGTTCTTATCACATGATTTGATATGGTATTGTTTATAAAGTGTAGTTGTAAATGGTGTTCCGTCTCCCATTGTCATGTTACTGTGAAACGGTTCTTCTCTAATTGCACAATTATCAAATTGCATAACCCCACTTGTGTTTAATGTAACGTAACCAAATTTTCGAACTTCTGTGTGACCGTCTGGAATACCTGTCTTTCCCCATACTAGACCTTCATTAAACGCTGAAATGTATTTTAATTAAGTTTTATATTAATTTCGATTTAAAAATAAACATTTAAAAAAACATGAGTGGAATAAATCGCAGATCGGTAACTAGCTGGAGCACTTTGCAATCATTTTCAACTACATTGCTCTTGTGTTTTTTTTTGTAACATACTCAGTAAAGCTGAACCTGCATTCTGACATTATAAATAATTTTAGTTTTCTACAATATTCAAGTTTATTTATATTTTTACTGGAAATGGGTCCATAGAACACGACATCCCCGCAAATTTGACCTCTAAGAAACACCTTGACCTGGGTGTTGCGCGATACACACACTCCGAACCTGGTGGAGACATCTGCGAAATATATTGATAACACATCAAGTGATGAAAAAAAATAAACAAAAAGGGAAAGTAGACAAACACAATTTCACTCTTGATCTCAATTTACCCGTCTGTAGATTTTCCACAGTCTTTCTGGAAAAACTCTGGAAAATAACCGATTTTCCATGAATTTCCATAAATTTTCATGAAAACAAGCTTTTTTCCACAGTATTCACAGAGTACTCTGGAACAATTTTCATGGAGAACTCTGGAACTTGACTTTTTCATCAAAGAAATAACCATGAAACAATTCTGGAAACTCTGGAAAGTTAACACTTAGACAATTTTCAAGGAGTTTTACTGTGGAAAACACTTAGTCATTTTTGAGAAAGTTTTGGACTTAGGAAATTTTCATTTGATTGCTGCATTTATGTATACTTCACTTAATACATTAAACTTTAATATTTTTTCCTATGAGGGTATAAATAATCTTATTAATATAAGACAGTTTTCTGGTTTTAAGACATAATTAAAATAAAGACAATTTAAAATATGGCATTGACACAATTGTAAACTGTTGACCAGATATTTAAAAACAGCAAGAACAAAACTAGAACTATCGCTGAATGCGATTCATACCCCCACCAATGTCCTTGACAGAAGACAACTTGGAAAGGTGGTTAAGGGAATAACTTAAGTGACACAAATACATAAAAAGAAATTATCTCTGGTGAAAAAAAGACATAATTGTACAGGTAATAGTAAAAATATCTATTATCAAATCATGTTCGAAACAGTTACAAATAACCTTTCATTTTCCCAATATACTAAACTTTTTATAAGTCAATTTTTGACCTTCAAGTGTGGCCTTGACCTTCAGCTGGCACAAGGGTAAGATGGGCTTTGCACATCGCCCAATTGGAGTGAACATTTGAGTAAAGTTTGAAGAAAATCCTTCCATTAGTATAGAATTTATAGAGTGGACACAACATATTGTCTAGTATTGATTGTATGTAAATTTAAAGACTTAAAAAGGGGCATAACTTTGTCAAAATCCAATACAGAGTTATGAAACTTGACCTGCATATCGTAATTGTGACACCTCATATATCTTTTAAGTTTCAAGCAAATACCTATGCTAGTTTCCGAAATATTCAAGAACATGTTTTAATCTAAGAACATTTTCTAAGTCAATTTTTGACCTTCAAGTCTGACCTTGACCTTTAGCCTGCACAAAGTTGACATGGATTCTGCACATAACCTTGTTTAAGTGAACATTTGAGAAAAGTTTGAAGAAAATTCTTCCATTAGTATAGGATTTATAGAGCTGACACAACATATTGTCTAATATGTGATTGTGTATGTATATTTGAAGATTAAAAAGGGGCATAACTTTGGTTAAAATGCAATACAGAGTTTATGAAACTTGACCAGGCATATCTTAATTGTGACACTTCGTTTATATTTTAAGTTTCAAGCAAATACCTTTCCTAGATTCAGAAATATTCAGATATATGTTAAAATTAAAGAACATTTTTAAGTCAATTTTTGACCTTCAAGTGTGACCTTGACCTTAAGCTGGCAAAAGAGTGACATGGGTTCTGCACATAACCTTGTTGAGGTGAACATTTGAGCCAAGTTTGAAGAAAATCTTTCAATAAGTGTAGGACTTACAGAGCGGACACGACATACTGTGTAATATTTGATTGTTTGATATTTGAACCTTCAATTGTGACCTTGACCTTGAGCTGACACATGGGCAACATGGGTTCTGCACATCCCATTGTTTGAAATGAACATTTGAGCCAAGTTTTGAAGAAAATCTTTCAATTAGTGTAGGACTTACAGAGCGGACACGACATATTGTGTAAAATTTTGATTGTTTGATATTTGACCTTCAATTGTGACCTTGACCTTAAAATGACACATGGGCAACATGAGTTCTGCACATTCCTCTTGTTGAGGTGAACATTTTAGCCAAGTTTGAAGAAAATCTTTCAATTATTGTAGGACCTACAGAGCGGACACGACATACTGTCTAATATATGATTGTGTTTGATATTTGACCTTCAATTGTGACCTTGACCTTGAGCTGACACATGGGCAACATGGGTTCTGCACATCCCCTTGCTGAGGTGAACATTTGAGCCAAGTTTGAAGAAAATCCTTCAAGTGGTATAGGAGTTATAGAGAGGACATGAAAATGGAGATGGACGGACGGACTGTAAGTTAGCAAAATAAACACTTATAGTTAAACAAAATGAAACCATAATAAGCCTCTCAAGAGCTTACCGTAACTGTTTCTTATTTTATTGCAAAAAAAAAAACTAAATAAAAAAACATGCAACCCCACTGCCACTCTTTGGCATTGAAAATGCATTAAGGTATTTTTTCATTTAACTCTCATTATTTTCAAGGTATCTCATATCAAGCCTGATCTGTGTGGTTCAGTATTATGTATTACCCTAAGTTAGAAAAAATAAATACACAATTAAAGAGAAACAATTTAAATTTAAGAACAAATGTAATTGTTATGCACTTATATTTCTTTATTAATTGATGATAAATTTATTTAATATGTATCTCTATGAAGTATATATAATTTATATATTCATCATGTGTAGAAGTAACTTATGCATAGTGATTAATTTCTGGAACATTCAAATCAGCATCAGCCACAATGTAAATATTTATGACCCCTCAAGTGGAACCCACTGGATTCATAACTATCAATGTTAAACTCACCTATCTAAGAATAGAAAGAGGTAAAGCAGGTTTACAACATACTATATTACACTGTAGCTCTCAAGTAACTTAATACTCTTGCAGAACAAATCACAGGTCAGAACACTCCTTCCAGCCGGGTCATTTGAACAGAAGCATTGAAAGATAATGTTTATTAGTGCCAAACTGCTTAAAATTTATAACTTGAAATATTATGTTTGAGCATTGGAAATTAGATCAAATGAGTTTAAACTGGACAAATTTACAAAAGTTTTCTGGAAGTATGAACTTTTAAACATGTGTATTTCATGATTCAGTTAAAATGGAGGGAACTACATGTATATAACCATTTCTAACAGTAAGTACAAATGTATTTTTATTTTTTAACACTTATTAATTGTTAGTTTTTTCAAACTTTCGTTGCAAGTATACACTGTTTCAGTGATTGTATTTCTACATACATGTAACTTTTCAATATTAGATAGATTATAATAAGATAGATAGTTAAGAAAATCTTTTTCATTTTTAAATAATGGCGGGAAATTTTAAATCAGAGATTATAATTTTCCATTCAAAATATTGGTGATTGAAACAGATTCCATATCAAGCAATGAATTTCCCAATTCACATTTAATAAAATTCATAATATGCCTTAATTGTAATTCCTTGTTACTCATGTACATATGTTTATTTTTTTAACATATCAGCTAGGTTGCAAACTTTCAAGTCTTGGAGTCACATGAGATGTTTCAACTCAAAGGATGTCAGATGAGGGAAAAGTGATAAATGTACTGTTGAATACTGAGAATGCTTATATAACTATCCTGGTAATAATTTAGTTTGTTTTGTTGAAAAAAGTCGAAGTAACATGTTTTCATATAAATGCATGCTATTTTCAAAACTCTGAACAAAATGTTGGTCTTCATGTTTAATGCATATATTATTGTTATACTGACCCTCAAACTTTCAGTGGTTTGTTTGTTTGTTTTTTGGGTTTTACGTCACATCGACACAGTTTAGGTCATATCGCGACATTTCAGCTTTACTGGTGGAGGAAGACCTCAGGTAATTTCAGTGGTAATTAAGTACTTGTGAAGGATTGAGTAATTTAAACTGCCATTACATACAGTTGTCATTATATAGATACAGGAAAAGCAGGGAAATTATTGACACAAGTTTATCATAATGTTGATTTTGACCAAAAATAAATTATTTTCATCAAAGCATGGTGTTTACTTGATAACTCTGTGCTGATATTCTGCAAAAATCATTTAATTGAAAGTTTTCCATCTTAACTTTTTTCACCCTTTCATTTGTGAAGGATATATACATGTGTACCAGATGTATGTTAAATTACATTTGTTTGAATAAAAACACTCTGACTAGAAATAATTGTGAAATGTGCAAATTACTTTAAGTGTTTGAATTCTTGACAACTAGAGTGTTTTTTTTTATTTGCTAATAAAACACAAATGCGAATTAAAAGGTCATTTTAAGTATGCAACCATCATTTCAGTTATCCCAAAATGTTCCAGAGTGAATTCCATAGTAATTCCAGAATTATTTCAAGGCTAAATGGCATCTTACTCCAGATCCTATTAACTGCGGAACTTTTTCCAGAGCGGCTCTGGAACATTTTCCAGAGTAACTCCGGAACATTTTCCAGAGTAACTCTGGAACATTTTTTCCAGAGTACTATGTCATTTTAGCAGACCAATTTCCAGAGTTGCTTTGAAAACTCTGGAACATTTTCATGGAAAACTCTGGAAAAGTTTCATGAAAAAAGCTCTGGAAATTCATGGAGAAAGTACATGAAAATTCGCGATTTTTTTTTCAGTTTTCTTTGAACAACTCCGGAAACTGGTCCGAATTATCCAGAGTTGGCAATTTCCATGAAAATTCCTGAAGTTTTCATGGAAATTCATGGAAAATGTACGGACGGGAAGTCACATTGACATTAAGTTCCAGATTTTGGTTTTGCACATGACACACCATTTAACAGATGTGAAGACAAAAGCAAAATAATTTGGCAAAAATTTAGATACAGTGTGATCCCTCGGAAGCATAAATCACAACAAATTTGCATAACAAAGTGCAACATCTCTCACAATCCATCAAAACAGGGTCAGTAAGGAAGCCAGAGTTATGTGACAAATAAAATTGCTGATATGATTCTCATACTCTAAATCCCGTCATGCATGCGGCGGCGTTAAATGGACGCAATCCCTGCATGGTCAAGCAAACACAGGACAACCGGCAAGGAACCCAGCAGGAAAACAAAACCAAATAGGAAGAGCCACAAGTCAAAGCACGGACGAGGCAATTGCTTTAATTATTCATGATAATGTGTTGAATTAAAATGATTCTGTGTAAAGTGGAACACTTATACGAAAACACACACGCACGCACACACATGCACATGGATAAGGTTGTAATCATATATCACCCAATAGTTTGGCGGGGATATAAAAATATAATATATTGAGATATGTCACTTATTCAAAACAAAAAATAAAACTCACAAGGTAATGTGTTATCAGGAAATCGTCCTTGCTTTGGGGCCCGTGTTTCAATCCTGAACAGCGCAAGATCAACTCCTGGTTTACCATTTTCTCCTTCCCTGTATATAACTTGTACAAGTTTACCTAGTTTATTGTCAGGTATACGAACGTCCGGTTGGTACATCATGCCATCCAATTTTTCTTTAACTGTTATTGTTGACATTTCTTTCAGTTTAAATTTATCAGCATCATTCATTATAACGTGGGCACAGGTGATTCCACAAAGGCCGTATTCAGGATGTTCTATAAACCCGCCAAGTGTTCCCGCTTTTACAGGGCATGTCGAAGACGTAATTTTACAACCCATTGTTACATTTTCTTGATATTCTTCAGCTTTATTTACACATAAACGAACTCCACCTTCTCTTACATCAACTGGCGTTCCTTCTAATTTTGTAGGGAAATATTCTTCATTCAGTGGAATTATTCCTTTCACCAAAACATTAAGGACGATGCAAGGACGTTTTTCAATTACATGTTTAAGTCTCATTGGTCCGAAACATCTGGATGAGACTGATGATGCGGATATAGCAGACAGGAATTTGTGGTTGCTCATGAGTTTTTTAGAGTGCATGTCAATGATTTCTCCTATTTTTTGTGACTCTTTCTCAGTCAGTGGACTGTTTTCCTTGCAATGTAACATAACACTACTTTCGTCCGAGTAATTGTTAATGATTCTTATTTCTGTTTCCCAAATCACATTTATTTGAATGTTTTTTGCAGCAAAAACAAGAAATATAACATGTTTATCGTCTCCGAATCTATAGGCAGCTTCGACATGTACGATATGTTCCGATTCATCTTTAATCGCTTGACAAATCTTTTGGCATTCCTTGAATACTTCCCGTGACGTTCTTCCTTCTTTGAGCAACAGTTTAGTTAAATCAATATCATCCAAAATAGCATCTTCTTGAGAGTCTTTTGACCTGAGTACCTCATCTGTATAATTTCTTCAGTTATAACAAAGAGTTGTATTTTTTATATTACATTTACGATTTTTACTCCATGAAAATTACAATTCTTTGTTATTTTATATTAAAGACTGAAAACATTATATTAAGATACTAGTGTCATGCAATTTATAATGCAACACCTCTTATAATTTCAAAAATAACCAATCGACAATTTTAAAGAATGTCACGCAGACACATAAATTCAAATGCAACTAGCTCTTAGCGTCACATGACGTTCACATTGAATGATGTCATCATAACAAGGTGTAACATCAAGTTTTTTTTAAGTCGTCATGGCTGCGGTAACGTTTCAGGAACATCATAGCTACATCAAAATTAAATGCAAGCGTAGAAAAACAGCGATGAAATGATTAATGTTTTTCAGGACGTTAGCGACACATCTTCTCTATCGTAATGCCAAGTTACAAAATTGTTGAATTAGAGTGTGCGTTAAATATGCCAACCGAGCAGGTTGATGTACGGCTACCGATATATTATCACTGTAAACAGATACAGTATGGCTCGTGTGTTGGAAATAATTGTAGGATCAGTTTAAACTAATCGTGTTATTATGAGAAAGGTTTTTGCCAGGTGGCTGCCACATCGTTTGACGCCGGATCAAGTAGAACGTCGTTTTGGAATTGGTCAGAAATCTTTTGATTCGGAAGGACAAGTATTCTTATTGCGAATCATTATAATAATTGCTATCGATGAAACTAGGGTGAGGTCGCATGAACTGAAGCTGAACAAGACAATCAGCCGATTGGCATACACCAAGCTCCTCGAGACCGGCAAAGTATAGAACTCAATCTTAACTAAAAATATTGATGATTTTAACCCACGACAGACGTGAAAATCTGGAAAGGTCAAAAGTGGTTAAACCATTAATTAGAACTACTATATGTATGTTAAGAAAACACTGAGACAAGCGATCCATAGGAAGAGAATTAAACTGTTGACAGCCAGTCCAATATTTTTACATGACAATGCAGCATCGCATGGAGCGCATAATGCGACGTCATTGCTAGAAATTTTTGACTGGGAAACCTTGACCAACCCTTTCATTTACCGTGTAAAGGTCCCTGTGACATTGCCTTTTTTCCCAAACTGAAGGAATACATGAGTGGCATTTATTATATCTATTTATAGGAACTTTAGTTTGACGTGGTTACAAGTGTAATGTGCTTGAGAACAGTCAAGCATAGGGCATAGATGACCAGCAAGAGAAGAAGAAGTCAGTCCCCGATCACATGGGATATTACTGTGAATAAATGTAGAGAGGTCGCAACCTTAGATTACTTGTTTCTAAAATAACTTAACCTAAAAAGATTGTATTTTATAATAAATGACTCTCGTATTATCACGTTAGCCAGTATAACCTAACTTACAATTTTAAAATTTCTGACGATAAATATGATATGAAGATAACATAATTTATAAAGGTTATAAATAATTAATAACCTTCCACTTTCCTGCTTTTTTACATGCAAAAATAAAATATTTTAAAAGTTCATAAGAATATGCAATTTAAATCTTTGTTCATAATTTAGATAAAATAACATTGACTCTTACAATAGCATAAAGCGACTTTAAATTGAAACTAAATATAAGAAAATAACATTATTATTTATGTTTGAAAGAAATTAAGTCAAATTTTGAAAGGGAATTCTTATACGAACCTTTCAAACTAAATAGTTGGTCGCTAGCCTTTGACAGTTCTCCAGAGGAAATTGACTGCTGTAAATATAGATCATACAATACTTATTTCACAAAAATAATTAAACAAGAGCAACCGCAAAGCAGCTTCCGAACCAAGTTTTCTAATTTGTAAAATCAAAAACATCAGAGGAAGAATATTGTGGTAACGAATACATCTAGCAAACAAAATTTCCTTGGTAAAAAAAAATTAGTTCAGATTTCATATATATGACCCTTAAAAGTGAGAGTCAATTTCAAATCAATGTCTGTATTATCGTAAGTGTCATTTTGCACAAGTATATAATTGTTAATAACAAATGGATAATTAATACTTAATGCACATAATAAAGCCACCATCTAGAGTGCGCCACGCTTGACATTTTTTTTTATTTCTTAAATAAAGAATAGCAGAGAAAAACTAGTATAGTAAATGATACTGCATTCTAGAAAATTAATTTCATAATTAATTGACAGTCAATATCTGTAGTGTGTTCTTTCACTGAAAAGTAATATTTTCATTTTTCCTTTCTTTTCGTTAAACACGCCAAATTTAAGTGTATTCTTATTTATTACACATACTACTAACTTTAAATGTTAAAAAATAGAAAGTTAAAGCCCCATTATGCCTAAGAAGTGGTCTGATTTTTATTTCACAAAATATTATAATTATAATTTTTGGTGCTTGTTTCCGTTTTAAAATACTCATTTTCCATAAAGATGAACCATTCTTTCTTCTTTTGCATTTGTTTGGCAATTGGGAAAATTATATAACAAGAGCTGTCAGAAGGACAGCGCGCTCGACTTTTTTAGTGCTTGCCTATAAAACAAAACTTTGACAGTTAAGGGCACACAAGACTTTAACTAGGAATTTCTAAGTACAAATCAAGAAACATTTTCACAGAGTTATCTTCTCTTGCTTACAGATAGGTCTCATGATGGCACATAAGAACTCCAACTTCCAAAGTAATATCTCAAATGGTTAAGTCAACAAGTGGACAAGAATGAAAATTTTAACTGAGTTTCTAAGTCAAAAAGGGCCATAATTCAAATAAAATCCTTAACAGAATTACCTTCTCCTGCCCATGTTTTGGGACCATGATGGTAAACAAGTATTCCAACTTTCAATTTAATATCTCAACCAGTTCAGTCAAAAAGTTGACTGGTACAAAAAAGTTAACCAAGATTCTAAGTCGATAAAAGGCCTTAATTTTTAAAACAAATCCCTGACAGAGTTACCTTCTCTTGCGTACAGATGGGGGTAATGATGTGAAATAGCATTAAAAGTTTCAAAGCAATATCTCAAAGGGTTAAGGCAATAAGTGGATTTTACCCATATTCAATGTATTTTCTAAGTCAAAAAAGGGGCATAATTCTGTCAAAAACCTTGAACAGAGTTATGTCCTCTTGTCTGTTGATGAAGGTCGTGATGGTAAACAAGTATGGTCAGTTTCAAAGCAATACCTCCAATGGTTTTGAAATAAAGTGAGGTGGTACAAAAAACTTAACCAAGCTCAATACACTTTCTAAGTCAAAAAAGGGCCATAATTCTGTCAAAAACCTTGACAGAGTTATGTACTCCTGTCTGTAGATGGAGGTTATGATGGTGAACAAGTATGGTAAGTTTCAAAGCCATACTTGTAATACTTCTGAAATAAAGTGGGGTGGTACGAAAAACTTAACCAAGGTGTGACGCCAACGCTAACGCCGACGCCGGGGCGAGTAGGATAGCTCCCCTTTTCATAGAAAAGTCGAGCTAAAAAGTATTGAAGTAAATATACTACTGTTTGTTTACATTTCGCTTCCTTTACGACACATTAATGCACATTCCGCGCTACGTTCTTTGGTGGTTAAATGTCTGTCATACTCTTAATTCCTCATTAAAACATTATCAATCTCGTGTTTGACATTTCTAAAGAATACGACATGGATTTCTGAGACATAATGACTTTAACTTGTAAATAGGCATTTAATTGACTTTTTTTTTTAAATCAACTCTTCGCTTCGAAATGTTTTTGTTTGATAGTTATTCTACACATTAGATATCATGTAACATACGTATATTAAGCTGACGATGTGAGGCGTAGGGTGCGTTTGATTATTGAAATATGAAACTATATAAAACCAATAAAAAAGCAAAAAAAACCAAGTTTATCCATTTACCGGCTTCAAAAGTATTCGTTAGCACGTGCTATTTATGTTTAACACTCTTTAGTAAAATTTGAATGTTTGCTTCATTGCTAGTATTTTCACCAGATGCAATAAAACCGGAGATTGATTTAGAGGTTTTAGATTCGGCACTTTGAGGGTCATTTATAACTGGCATTTTATTTGTTAACACGTCCGTGGCTGATTCTTCTGTGTTACATTCATAGGGCATGCTGTGTTGTCGTATTTTACTTTCTTCATGATCAGATTTATCAGCTTTATTTTCTGTGATTTTCGTTGTGCGGATAGTCCCTTCAGCTAATTTTTCTGGGCAATCGTTCTCATCAAATTCTGTTGGCGAGCTTACCCATTCTTTATCGTTCATGATAAATTTCCTCACCTGAACAGCAATGCCTTCTATGCTATCAACGACTTCTAAAGACTGCTTCAAAAGCCTTCTCGTTAGACTAGTTTTGCCTTGTATACAGTTACCAACCACCTTAACTCTTACAAATCTGTCTGTCCGGCACCCTGTTTCTACAATACAAAACAATGTCATTAAAAACACATGAGTCACTGTCTAGTGGGAGCATTTCTAATTTCTGAAGTCAAACACATCAGAGGAAGAATATTTTAGTCAAATATTTTTTGTTAAAAAAAAACCCATTCAAATATCATATTTGACCTTGATGAACAAGGTCACATTTGACCTATTCATCGGGTCAGTTTTGTCATAAGTGCTCTTTTGCTTAAGAATAATAAATAATGCATTATTCAACATATTTGTTTCATCATAGGATTTTTTTGTTGTGTGTCAAGGGTCACATTAAAGTCAAGTCAAATTGAATTAGAATTTCAAAATGTGTTGTCCCAAGGATTACTGTTCACATGTATGAACACAATACATTTATTAATTACAAATTATAGGCAATTACAGCATAACAAGAGGGTCTTGATGGCCACATGAGAAGATGGTTTAAATAACAAGATTTTATTTTAGACATTTTTTTTCTATTTTCAGCTCTAATAGCCATTTTAATCAGCACACCAATATACTTTTATCAACTGTAGTAAAAAACAGCCCGGTCACCATTCTCATAGAGTTTAATCAAAATATATAGGTGATCGAGGACACAATTCCAAATAACTTGTCATGTCACATTTCTTTTTCTAATACTGGCAGTCATCTTGTTCAACAGATCGGAAACATTTAAGCAATGTCTATAAAGACCCATCGAAGGATCATTCCTGTATAATCATATTTCCATCAAAATCTACCAAACAGTAAGAAAAAGGTTGTCGTTTAAAGGTTTTTGTTCTTATTTTTGGAAGCCGACCGGTGACATGTGTGATAATAGCGCGACTTAATAGCCGTTTTGAGATCGGGGAATTCAATATATTTTCAAAACTATGCCAAATTGTTGTTTTCATTTAAAGCAAATATTGTAGCATTGTATGTATCAACAAGTAGATATAATACACCTATTAAGTTTGATATATAAAAGGTATCAAGACTAATTTTTGATAGATATTTCCCAGAATTTGAACTCACTTGAAAGTGATTTACGGTCTGGATTTATGAAGAAATCAGTGTTGATAAATTCATTTCTAATGAAAGCAATATTTTTGTTAGCATGGGGATAAGTATTTAAAGGAACTTAAAGTGTAGACAGTGAGGTTCGTTTAAGTGATTTCACCCCCCAAAAAAAAGAAATAGTTTGATAATTTATGTTTACAAAACTTGGCTGCGTACAAGGATGAGAAGCGGTTTCTATGTATAAATTTTCTTATTTCTCAGAAGATTCTGTTAAGTAAAAAATATAACAATCAATGTAAAAAATAAATTCTTTTTAGAGTGCTTTTAATAATTCTCGTTGTCGAAAAATGAACGATTTAGGAAGGAAAGAAAGAAAGAGTGAAGATATTTCAATCAGTAACTTTACAGATCATTTTTGCAACATAATGTCAGCGGAGAGCGATAAAATAAAAAATAATTACTATGAAGATTTTATCAATTATTTAGGTGAGGGGGATGTATGACAATAGCGAATTTGAGACGTTAGATGAATGAATCACAAATGAGAAAATCATGAAAACTATCCATTTGCTTGGAGTAAGAGCTGTTTTTCATGAGTGAAATAGAATTTGATCCTTTATTAAAAACAAACGAATTTTCATTTATTTCATACTTTGTATATGTTTTTAAACGTAGTTTTACTGATTTTGCCCAGTCACGCGCTCTCATTCATGACGCCATCAGACAGGACGTCACATTGCTCTTGTTGAAAAACAGTTCTGTAAACTTAAACTTCTAACGTTATAATTTTGAACTGATTGGTGCAGATATGCATGTTCTTTTCGTAACGAAGCACATTGAAGTGGATTTCTGACGATATTTTTACTTATTTAAGTTAAGTTTTTCATCCGCATTCAGATGTGGTCCGGCTACTGTGAAAATTATATTTTATAATTTCACTGTGGACTGAAAATCATCTTATTAAGATAGGCAATATTCTTGTTATTATATTTGTTCATGGCATATTTATTACAGTAATTATTATTGTTTTATTACTGTCTTTAACTTATATTGGCCGATTGCAAGGGTTTGAGGTGAAGGTTGCATCACAAATTATTTCATTAACCATTACTAACCCCGTTTAAAGTTTGATATAAAAGGATACTTATAAAACAATGGTTTTGATTTTTTTGATTTTTCATCTGAATAAATACATTGTATACATTTCGCAAGTTAACAAACATATCTTAGATTATTTAAAGTGTAGAAATAAACAATGGTAACATCAGAAAAACATCTTTCGTCGAAAAAAAGTCAAGTTAAACTAAGTGAAGATTATGCTTAATAATAAAGATTTTAAAAGTAGAAAGGTAATCTGGTGCATGCTATATCTTTTTAAAAGTATATATAAATATGTTTTCATTGAACAAAAAAGAAACGTTTATACGTAGAATTTGATTTGTAAATGATATTAAATAGACTCCAGTCAGTACCGTGTGAATAAGGCTCCCACATTTACAATTTTTTGTAAACGTTTACACGACTGCTAAGAACCGAAACGAGACCGTTTAAACGGTGGTACCTCTATGTACTATACACACCATGTATCTGAGTCGCCAAATGATGTCTTTCTTTCTATTTTTTACACATGTACAAATAAAGAATGCGCAGGGCTCATCACGATTGAGTCAGCACACATTTTTTTTGCATTGTAAACCCATTTTTTACCAAAAATGTATTATGTCACGAGCAATTTTGCACCGTAATGCTGTGTGGAGGGCTGTAAACACCTATTTTCCGTTTGTTTACTTTGGAATAAACCACTAGAATTGATAAAATCCATGATAACAGGCAATGATTAAAAAAATTATAAGACAATATGGTCATTTCGATTAAACGGTAAACAATATCGTAAACGTTTATGAATGAAAATCGAAACGAATCCGTTTAAACATGTAATCGTGGGGGCCTTACGTGTGAATCAAGATGTAAATATGTTCAACTTGCTGTTATGGACATCGACGTTGCTTTTTATTACACAAACGACCAGACGACTTTTTATCTCCGTCAGATATTACGTATATCGTCGGCAATAAATGTTTAAGTTCGCTCTTTCCGATCTTAATGCTTTTTATATGCCCGAAAGGGCATATTATGTTATACCCCCTGGCATCCCTCTGTCTGTCTGTCTGTCCGTCCATCCGTCCGTTAGCAATTTGGTTTCCGGAGCATAACTCAAGTTCCATTTGGCCCACAATGTTCAAACTTCATAGGATAATTGTCCATATTGGGTAGAGACCCCTATTGTTTTTGGGGTCAAAAGGTCAAGGTCACTTTTACCTAAAAACTGAAAACAGTTTCCAGAGCATAACTTAAGTTCCATTCGACCCACAATGTTCAAACTTCATAGGATAATCGTCCATATTGGGTAGAAGACCCCTATTAATTTTGGGGTCACAAGGTCAAAGGTCAAGGTCACTATTACCTTGATACTGAAAACAGTTTCTGGCGCATAACTTAAGTTTCAATTGGCCCACAATGTTCAAACTTCAAAGGATTATTGTCCATATTAGGTAAAAGACCCCTATTGATTTTGGGGTCAAAAGGTCAAAGTCACTATTACCTTAAAACTGAAAACAGTTTCCGGAGCATAACTTAAGTTCCATTCGACCCACAATGTTCAAACTTCACAGGATGATTGTCCATATTGGGTAGAAAACCCCTATTGATTTTGGGGTCACAAGGTCAAAGGCCAAGGTCACTATTACCTTGATACTGAAAACAGTTTCCCGAGCATTACTTAAGTTCCATTTGGCCCACAATGTTCAAACTTCATAGCATGATTGTCCATATTGGGTAGAAGACCCGTATTGATTTTGGGGTCAAAAGGTCAAGAGTCAAGTTCACTATATCCTTAAAACTGAAAACAGTTTCCGGAGCATAACTTTAGTTCCATTTGGCCCATAATATTTAAACTTCATAGGATGATTGTCCATATTGGGTAGAAGACCCCTTTTGATTTTGGGGTCAAAAGGTCAAGGGTCAAGTTCACTATATCCTTAAAACTGAAAACAGTTTCCGGAGCATAACTTAAGTTCCATTTGGCCCATAATATTTAAACTTCATAGGATGATTGTCCATATTGGGCAAAAGATCCCTATTGATTTTGGGGTCACAAGGTCAAAGGTCAAGTTCACAATTACCTTAAAACCAAAAACAGTTTCCGGAGCATAAGGTAAGTTCCAATTGGCCCACTATATTCAAACCAATTGAAATGACATGAGCAAATTCAAGTGTGACTGTCACAAGGATGCTACAGACCAAATTTGAAGTAAATCTGTCCAGCGGTTTCAGAGAAGAAGATGATTGTTGACGCATGACAACAGACGACGGACGCCGGAGTATCCCCCTTTGATACTAATAGCTCACCCTGAGCCTTCAGCTCTGGTGAGCTAAAAACTTGCAATAGTCACCCCCAGGCATGTGACATTTTTACTCAAGCGACTTGACTTTTGTAGATAAACAACAGGCATTGCTACATTTCATATAAAAGCTCTTTGGTTTTTATTTCAGAAGATATACATTGATTGATTTAAGAACCACCAATGTTTTGTAAGCTAGCTGGTAAGCTTCCTCACATGGAAGAATCCAAAGTCCTTGGCCGAATTCAAACCCTCAGCGGCGACAGGCAAGTGGTTTGAAGTCAATGACCTTAACCACTAAGCCATTGGAGGACTCTACTTGTGTCTTTACAGGAAAATTGTTGTTAACCTTTCCCTTATATAAGCCTGTTTCGACGGCTTTCCCCCCCCCCCCTTTTTTTGAGGTCTCAAACAGTGAAAATGCCCTATTTAGGCCCCAAACACTGTTTTTCGTTTGAGAAATGTTGTTAATAAAAGTGACCACTTTTTGGGCGCTGTACCCCATCCAAATGTTTTGGGGGGTTGAAGGGGGGCAGATTCCCCCTCATCGCCAAGAAAATTTTGGACATTTATAGGGTAAAAAATGGCCTCAGGTCGATCTTAAAGTCTTAAAGTCAAAGGTCAAGGCCACAGTGTAAAATTATTGTCAGAGCCCGAAAACTAGGGATGTCATTCCGAGTCCGGATATCCGAACGTTCGGATCACGATTCTGTGTCCGGAGCCAATTTTCTGATCCGGAAGTTCGTATAAAATATTTTAGAATATTGAGAAAATGTGAAAAATACATGCGTTGAGATAAGCGTTGAGATAGGCGTATCAAGGAAATTCATAGTAAAACATGACATCTATAGTTATCTAAAGTTGCTGTTGTCAGCAATAAAAATCAACAAAAACAGTGATTGATAAACTCATATACCCCTACCCTGATTCTTGTCAGTTTAGGCAATTTGCCAGAAAGGTTTACCCATAAACTATAAACTATGTGGAATAAAATTGTTAACACAGTTATATAACATGACAAAGTCATGAACTTTTGTTCTTGTCAGAAAAAAAAATTGCGTTTGCTTTTTTAGCTTATTAGTTGCATAATATCAGGTGATTGCAATTTAAAGCCTATGGATTTGTTTCTATATTTTATACATGATCAAACTAGAGCTACCACTGGAGTGGTGAATATCCCTCACTTGGTCTCTATGGCACAAGATATATTACAATATGTAGTGTAATTTATTATTATTTTTTTTAAGAAAACATTTAAGATTGAAAAAGAGTCATTTAAAAAGAATGAAATTTGTAGATCTACTGCAGATATAAAATGTTTGAATTTTGACCTTCAAGGATGACCTTGACCTTGCAGAATGGCAGCATAGGTTTGGCACTTGGCTTGTTGAGGTGAATATTTGAGCCCAGTTTGAACAAAATCCTTCCAGTATAGGATTTATAGATAAAACACCATAAAGATGGACGGACTGACTGACCAAACTACTGACTGACTGACAAAGGGCCATGACAGTGATTCTAGTACAGCGCCCTCCACATAATGTGGTTGAGTCTAATTACCATGTGTGATATATACCTTCATTAGATGGATCGTAGCAATGTTGAGGATCTAAAAGATCTGCTAGTTCTGTGCAGTCAACATTTACATGTCGGAGCGCTAGTACAAGCTGACGAAATCCCTCCGGTCGCCTTTCAAGATGACTATGTAGTACTTGAGCTGCATAACTTCTAGACACAGATCTTTGTGCAGTATCTACTGTGTCCTAAAACACATAAAATTATCCTTGTAAAACAGTTACTATGATAAATGTGCTTTAAAACAAAACTTGAAAGTTACTCTGATTTTTTAAAATTTGCAGGAAAAATTTATCTTTTAAAAAGTATACCCAAATCCTAATTGGAAATGTGTAATGGTTTTTTATCATTGACTCTAGCACTTTTATGTGTTGAAAATTGAGTACCGCTCAAGCCGGTGCTAAGGGGATGAGGGATGTTGCACTTTTTCATTATCAGTGATTTTTTATTCCAATTTTCCAAACAACCTGTGGCTTTCTGAAGGGGAAAATATAACATGATAAATCAGAAATGGGGGAAAATCTGAAATAAAATTCAGACAACTGAAAATGGAATTTTCCCACAAATGTTATAAAATTTTCAACTTCAGTTCAATTTAACATGCATGGTACATGGTATCTACAGGGATTTATCAACTAGCTGATATGTTATAATTCAGGCACTATTAAGTCATGGTTCTGGTGGGAAAATAAACATGTACATGCATATTTTGGTCTAGGGGAAACAGCGTTTTTTGGCTGTAAAATACAGGGGAAAATAATTTTTTATCCCTTGAATACAGACTCAATGAAACCAAGTCTGCAATTTTCATGTTGTTTTTTTTTAGATGAATGTTTGGAGGGTTCTCACTTTGTCAAGATTTTCATTAATCATGTTTGTTTGTCTTCTTGGAGTTTAAGTTCACTCTGACACTGTGAAAAAGTCATATTTTGACTTTTGTATTTCTACTTATGGAGGAAGCCCTAAGGTGCATTTACAATGTATTTCAGGCATGAATGGGCACCTTTGTAGGACCACCAATCTTCCATCACCTAGTCCGATAGCTTCCTCACATGAAAGAACCCAAACCAAAAGTGGTCTGGGGCTTGTGAAGTCTGTAACATCAACCACTTGGCCTATGTATGCTCTTTCATGCACCTATTTTTGGTCTGAAGCTATCAAATTACGGATGTAACTATTTAACTTAAAAGAAAAGTAACCTATACAATACAGTAAAAGAAATGGCTTCTTTATCACCAATTAAGGGTGGTAATTGTTTATAAACATGGCTTCATTTCTTATATTTGGTTTCTGTGATATGCAGACATTGTAACCAAAATTTCTATTTTTTTTGTTTCCTCTATTGTGTTCTTGTTCAAGACACACACATTTTTTTAAAATATGGACCAAGATGCAGTTTTTCATCAAATGACAATACAGTGTTACATTGAAGGTTCCATGATTACCCTTATGAGCACATCTGGGGATGTGTCTGAATTATAAATTCTATCATTTCTAGTTAAATGTCGATTTTGCTTTTAGCTGTTGCTAGGGACGTAGACGGCTAAGCTTGCAAGTACCTGTACTATCTATGACCAGTTTTAATCAAATCAAGCATTCAACATCTTCTTTTTGACTGTTATTTAGGTATAACTATTTACTTTACACTTCAAAAAATCTGAAATAACCCAATATGTGAATAAATTTATGTCAAACTTATTTTGCAGCAAGGCAAACATACTTTAAGTACTGTATTTATCTGTATCCCACCATACATACCCTACTACTTTTGGACAAACATGGCAAATATGTAAGCAGCTGCTGTGGGTCCACTTGATCCAAAAAGTTTGGTAAGTACCTTAAAAAAATCTCTTTGTGTTTTCTCTCCATTGTTCTGTCTGAAATTTAAAAATAATATATTTAAAATATAAAGCTATAATACAATACATTAAACAAGAGCCACCTCCATAAATAAACAACAATTTGAGTTATGACAATTTAAGTAAAATCCAATAATTTGACCCTGAAGGTCAATGTCATATCAGAGCAATCAAATTCGTTGAACTTATATTCCCTGTCGAGTATTGGTTATTACTAACAATTACTAACACAATAACTGGAGACATAAGGCTTTATTTATAAGAGGTGTAACGATTCATCGCGATCTGTCTTGTCCCCGATGTATGCATCGTAATGAAATTACAAATTCCAATATATTGCGATGCAATAAATATTTCACCTCCCGATGTATCGATACAACGGGAAGGTATTGCAATACACTAACAATATCTTCCAGGAATATAAGGACAAACGTATTTTTTGAAAGACTGAAGAAAGAAAAATAGCTCGGATGAAAACAATAAACAAGCGCGACTTTTATCATACCATCGTTGTCAACTCGTTTCCCCATGTTCGCAATCTTTTAACGGTTACTAACCAAGTTTTATCAATTCCATGTAAATGGGCTGGTGTTCTTTGAACTTGTTTACAATAAAAACATAATTAGAGATCTGTGCGATTTGAAGAAAAATAACCTACAATCATAAATTTGTAATTTTATTTTGTAGCACTTGTCGGATTAAAATAGTGATGATGACAACATCCCCATGTGATATTCATTTCTGTTGACATCATTTTCCCGGAAAAAAAAACAACAAAGCAAACAAACAGAAAACATGAAGACTGCAAAATATGTAGACTGGGAAATTACAGTCAATCCTCCCTGTTCATATATGTCACGAGTTTTGGGAAAATTGTAGTTTTTTGGGAACCATGAGACAGTGTTGTATATAATGTGGAAGACCAGACGTGGAGTGTTTGCAAAATTTGCAAACTCAAAATAAAATACTCTGGGGTTGAGCACAAATCTTTCGAGAAAACTGAGACTGTAACTTATAAACTGTCATTTTCACAGTTGTTGACCTAATTGTAGATCACTTGACTTGTTACTGTTTTTTTCACAAGAAAAATCTTTAGTGGTGTATTGTAAGACTGAAATTGTTAAACAGCCATATTTACAGTAGTGGACTTTAGTGTTTGAATAGCTAGTAGATATCAATTTGCTGTTATAGTTAAATTAAAAAATACCTTTAATCCTCAAGTAATCAGAAAAGTAAATTGATAAAAGATCAAAATTGGAAACCAAGTAATTTAGTTATAACAACAAGTTAAAGAGTTTATTTTTTTGTTATTGTAATAGTTTTATATTATATTCGTAATTATGCTGTAAACAAATGGCCAATTTTTTATATACTAAGTTTAAAAGTCAGTATCGTGATACGTATCGCATCGCAACATAAGAATCGCAATATGCATCGCATTTCTTCAAAGTATGCAATACATATCGTGAATCGCATCGTTTTGAAAAACAAATATCGTGATAGAAAAAAATGGCAATGCACAGCCCTATTATTTATATATTTATCATTGCAAGTTAAAAACGATTGGTCAGTTCACCAGAATATAAGAATGAGACATCTTTATCTGTGTTATTTTCTTTGTACATGATAAACAAGAGCCCGGTTTGAGCCGGGTGATGCTCCCCAAATAGGTTTTGGACACAGGAAAAAACACCTCTTGTAGTTTCAGAGTTATGTCCCTGGAAAAAGTTCAAAGTGCAATAATATCAAAATTACGCAAGGCAGAGTTACTGTTCTTTGCACTGCACTTCTAATCACTGTTATCTATGAACCTACAAAGTTTCTTGTTGATATCTCTTATGGTTTCCGAGTTATGTTCCAGACAAATTCAAAAAGTAAAAATAAAGAGCAATCACTCCAGAATTAGGCAAGGCAGAGTTATGATTATTGTGCACTGCACATCTACCCATTGAGATATATCTACCTACAAAGTTTCATGTTCATATCTCTTATAGTTTTATAGCTATGTCCAGTACAAGATTTTTCTAAAAGGGGAGATAATTCAAAAATGAGGCTTAACAGAGTTATGGTTCTTTAGCACTGCACTTCTACTCAATGAGATTTATCTACCTTCAATGTTTCATCTTCAGATATCTCTTATAGTTTTAGAGTTATGTTCCGGACAAAGTTCAAAGTGTTGAAATTAACAAAGGGCAATAACTCCAAAATTAGGACAAAAAGAGTTATTGTTCTTATGCACTGCACATCTACCCATTGAGATCTATTCACCTACAAAGTTTCATGTTGATATCTCTTATAGCTTTAGAGTTATGCCCCGGACAAGATTTTTCTATAAGGGGGGATAATTCAAAAACCGGGTAAAATAAGAGTTATGGTTCTTTGACACTGCACTCCCCCTCAATGCCCTCTACCACTGTATGAAGTTTAAAAAAATTATCCTCAAGGGTTTTCAAGTTATGCTCCGGACAAGACAAGGGACGGACAGACGGACGGGGAGAAATTTTTCGGGGAGCATAAAAATCAGGGCCATAACAGGTCTCCCTTTGGTATTGATTGTTCCAATAAAGTTTCATTGAATTCCTGCTAGTAGTTGCAGACATTAGCATGGAAACAATTATTGCTCTATCAAAGGCATACTGCATAACCATAAAGGGCCATAACTCTGTCTTGAAGGGTCTGACCAGAACAAGACAACGATATGTGCAACTCCTCTTGGCATTGATAGTTCCTATACAATTTCATTGAATTCAAGCCAGTAGTTGCAAAGCAAATGCGCGGAACCAATAATTGCTATTTATACATACTGCATAACTACTCAAGTGCCAATAACTCCATGTTGAAGGGTCTGACCAAAAAAAGGGGGTATATGCGCACCTCCTATTGGCATTGATGGTTCCCTTAAAGTTAAGTGGAAATCCAGCCGGTAGTTGCAGAGAAATAGCATGGAAATGATTATTGCTCTATATGCATACTATGTAACTAATCAAGAGCCATAATTTTGTGTTGAAAGGTCTGACCTAAAGGTGATGATATCCTTTTTGATTTGATATTTCTCAAAAAGTTTTGTGGAAATTCAGCCAGTAGTTGCAAAGAAGTAGTGCGGTCACGATTATACTGCATAACTAATCAAGGGCCATAACTCTATATTTAAGGGTCTAAATGGAACATGGCAACAATATGCTCAGCTCATTTCCTCTTCGTAATGATGGTTCCAATCAAGTTTCTTTGAAATCCACCTAGTAGTTGCAGAGAAATATCTCTGGAAAAAAAAATTCAGACGGACGGACAACACCAAAACAATATCCTCCTCCCTATTCCATCCGTGTCACAAGGGATAATAATTCAACATGTTTGTTTGTCATGTGTTATTTTGTCTATATATAAATCAAATCTGTAACTGAATTATAACAAAGTTCTGACAATCTAAGTAAATTTCAATAATTTCACTTTGAAGGTCAAGGTCAATTTAAGGTCAAGGTCATTTCCAAATACTTCAACAATTTGCTCTTGTCACAAGGGTTCTTTTGTACATTTAGTATAAATCAAATTCTTAAATAGTTCAAATTTATATCTAAAACTGTTTGTGTGCATGTACATCAAAAAAAACAAAGTTACATACGAGAATCTAAGCTAAATCCAATATTTGAACTTGACAGTCAAGGTTATATAAAAGTCAAGTTTACTTTTGCCCAAGTGTAAATCAAACCCAAAAATGAATAACCAATTGTTGCAAAATTCACTAATCTGACATTTAGTATCAAGATCAAATTAAGGTAAAGGTCATGTATTGTCCCATAGATTGATGTGTCAAGTAAGAAGGCAATACTTATAAAATATTACACAATATTCAAGGTCAAGGTTATTGATGAGTGAATGTATTTATCAATTTAATCTACAACAAGGTTAGCTTTTAAAAAAGCTAGTACCTTGCTTCGTAACTTTTTTCCAGGGGTGTGTTTAAATGTAAATATGACAGTTCTGTTGGCTGAAGAGACTTCAGCGAACATCAAAATAAAAGTGACATATAAAGTTATGGAAGCCAGTTCTCTCAGTTTAACAAAGAGGAATATGAGTATATATATGAAGATACATGTAAACAGATAGAATGAAGGCACATTTACTATATTGCCTGTTGACCTTGACCAAAAAAATGTGAGATAGGTAGAATTCATTAAGATGTCTCTTTATACGAAAAGACACAAGTCCTAAAGTAAACACAAGTTGTCAATCAATTCAGCCAGAAAAGCCGGGATCATATTAAACAAGAGGGCCATGATGGCCCTGAGGTCGCTCACCTGTATATAGGCCCCCCAACGTTGCAGGGCCAATTTAACCCAAGGGCTTTTATTTGCACAAACTCGGTAGACACCCATAAGAAGATGTTTCATGCTAAACATCTAAGCTCTAGCTCATTGGGCTTTTTGAAAGAAGATTTTTTTAAAGTTTTTACTATACACATTTAGTTAAAAACAATGACACCCCTGGGGCCGGGCCAGTTTTGACCCCAGGGCTTTTATTTGAACAAACTTTGTAGACACTTACTAGAAGATGTTTCATGCTTAATATCTAAACTCTAGCTATTTGGGTTTTTTCAAAGAAGATTTTTAAGTTTTTGCTATACACATATAAAGAAAATCAATGACCCCTGGGGCGGGGCCAATTTTGACCCCAGGTCTTTTATTTGAACGAACTTTGTAGACTGTGACTCACTAAAAGATGTTTCATGCTTAATATCTTAACTCTAGCTATTTGGGTTTTTTCAAAGAAGATTTTTTAAGTTTTTGCTATACACATATAAATCAATGACCCCCAGGGCGGTGCCAATTTTGACCCCAGGGCTTTTATTTGAACAAACTTGGTAGACACCTATAAGAACATGTTTGATGCTAAATATCTTAGCCATAGCTCTTTGAGTTCTTTAAAAGAAGATTTTTAAGTTTTTAATATATGCATATAGGGAAAATCAATGATCCCCCGGGGCGGGGCCAATTTTGACCCCAGGGCTTTTATTTGAACAAACTTGGTAGACACTTATTAAAACATGTTTCATGCTAAATATATTAGCTTTAACTCTTTTGGTTCTTTAAAAGAAGATTTTTAAGTTTTTACTATATGCATATAGGGAAAATCAATGACCCCCTGGGGTGGGGCCAATTTTGACCCCAGGGCTTTTATTTGAACAAACTTGGTAGACACCTATTAGAACATGTTTGATGCTCAATATCTTAGCCATAGCTCTTTGAGTTCTTTAAAAGAAGATTTTTTAAGTTTTTTTTATATGCATATAGGGAAAATCAACGAACCCCCGGGGCGGGGCTAATTTGATCCCAGGGCTTTTATTTGAACAAACTTGGTAGACACCTATTAGAACATGTTTCATGCTAAATATCTCAGCTCTAGCTCTTTTGGTTCTTTAAAAGAAGATTTTTTAAGTTTTTACTATATGCATATAGGAAAAATCAATGACCCCCGGGGCGGGGTCAATTTTGACCCCAGGGCTTTTATTTGAACAAACTTGGTAGACACTTATTAGAACATGTTTCATGCTAAAAATCTTAGCTCTAGCTCTTTTGGTTCTTTAAAAGAAGATTTTTAAGTTTTTACTATATGCATATTGGGAAAATCAATGACCCCCCGGGGCAGGGCCAATTTTGACCCCAGGGCTTTCATTTGAAGAAACTTGGTAGACACCCATTAGAACATGTTTCATGCTAGATATCTTAGCTCTAGCTCTTTTGGTTCTTTAAAAGAAGATTTTTAAGTTTTTACTATATGTATATAGGGAAAATCAATGACCCCCCGGGGCGGGGCCAATTTTGACCCCAGGGCTTTTATTTGAACAAACTTGGTAGACACTCACTAGAAGATGTTTCATGCCAAATATCTAAGCTCTAGCTCTTATGGTTTTTTAAAAGAAGATTTTTTAAGTTTTTACTATATGTATATAGGGAAAATCAATGACCCCCCGGGGCGGGGCCAATTTTGACCCAAGGGCTTTTATTTGAAGAAACTTGGTAGACACTTATTAGAACATGTTTCATGCTAAATATCTTAGCTTTAACTCTTTTGGTTCTTTAAAAGAAGATTTTTTAAGTTTTTACTATATGAATATAGGGAAAATCAATGACCCCCCTGGGGCGGGGCCAATTTTGACCCCAGGGCTTTTATTTAAACAAACTTGGTAGACACCTATTAGAACATGTTTGATGCTAAATATCTTAGCCATAGCTCTTTGTGTTCTTTAAAAGTAGATTTTTTAAGTTTTTACTATATGCATATAGGGAAAATCAATGACCCCCTGGGGCGGGGCCAATTTTGACCCCAGGGCTTTTATTTGAACAAACTTGGTAGACACCCATTAGAACATGTTTCATGCTAAATATCTCAGCTCTAGCTCTTTTGGTTCTTTAAAAGAAGATTTTTTAAGTTTTTACTATATGTATATAGGGAAAATCAATGACCCCCCGGGGCGGGGCCAATTTTGACCCCAGGGCTTTTATTTGAACAAACTTGGTAAACACTCACTAGAAGATGTTTCATGCCAAATATCTAAGCTCTAGCTCTTATGGTTTTTTAAAAGAAGATATTTAAAGTTTTTTCTTTCGGTTGCCATGGCAACCAGAGTTCTGCATGGAATTAAATTCTTTGAACAATTTTTAAAGGTGACTACCAAAGGAACATTCCTGTGAAGTTTGGATGAAATTGGCTTAGTGGTTTATGAGGAGATGTCATTTAAAGTAAAAGTTTACGGACGGACGGACGGCCGGACGACGGACGGACGCCGGACGAAAAGCGATCACAAAAGCTCACCCTGTCACTTTGTGACAGGTGAGCTAAAAATATAGGGATCCTGGAAATTGACCAGTCTAAGAAGATGTTTTTCAGATAACCCGGGATCGTATTAAAACATATAGGGATCCCCGGAATTGACCAGTTCAAGAATATAGTTTTCAGAAAAGCTGGGATCGTATTAAAACATATAGGGATCCCAGGATTTGACCAATTCAAGAATATAGTCTTTGATATTTCCAATTAATTAGGCATATAATTATAAAATATTGTGATTTCCGCATTTTAAGTTTGTTAATAAATAGCTCTAAATATATCTACAGTGGAGCCTTGCTAATCCGAACCCTTCTAATCCGGAATCCTTTCTTATCCGAACGAAGTGTCCGGTCCCGATTTTTTTTGTTCTATTTTCAATAGTAAAAAACCTTTCGGATCCGGAACCTGTCTACTCCGAATTCCGGACGAGTTTTTCAATTTTTGTTCTTATTTTACTCTAAAATTAACCTCTGGGATCCGAACAAATTTTGCCAAATGTCACACCTACATTTTAAATAACAAAAATATCGCACATCTTGCAGGTGTAAACATACACCAAACTGATAAGAGTAATTTCTCTTCATTAATGGGTGAAACGTATTATCTGCAAAGGTGTGAAAATTACACTTAGCTTGCCTTGATATCTACTTTAATTGCTTAATTGATTGTTTTTCGCCACCTTCAATAAATATTTAGATATGATGAAACAGGAATATCTTTTAATCTTTTGTAACCAATTTAATGACATGTGATTAGGTAATGGAAATTAATGGAAACTGTCAGTGAATTCGGATAATCACTGAATCGGATAAGAGTAAACAACAATTGACAAATGCTGGTACGAATATTTAATTATGTCTCAGCCTTCTGTTTAACATCCTAGATTAACTTACCCTTGAAGATATTATATTTTTGCTTATTTATCTATTTTTATTTATTAATTTTTGTATTCACATGTTTAATAAACATAATTCCTATGTCTAATGAATGATAAGAGATTGCAAAAATAAAATATTGATATTGAAATTTCAAATGCATTCCAGTTTTCTTTCCTTAAACTATTCTGCCAATAACATGAACAAACTGTAAAAAAACCTTCTAATCCGAAAACCTTTCTAATCCGAACTTTTCTTCTGGTCCGGACGAGTTCGGATTAGACAGGTTCCACTGTATATCCTAAGTTAAATTAATTTAACATTCATTACATACAATAAAAAAAAAAAACTTAACGTTTAATGGCCTTTCATTACGACAATAATCAACACAAATATAGTTTATTAGTTTTTCCTCTATATCTAATACGATCCCCGATCCTGGGCGTCCTCAGGATCCTGGCCAGTAAATATATACACTAAATACCGGAAAGGATAAAATAACCGGGAAAAAAGAAAAAAATGCACAGAACCAGATGTACACTTATGTTAATTAACCAAACGAAAACTTACTACAGAGAAAACAGGTAAAATCGTTAAATAAAAAGTCAGTGTAAATATGATTTATTGAAAAGAATTCATGAAAACAAACATTTAATCATCATTATATCTTTGCGCTCAAAGCAATACTTGCTGCTTTTTAAAAATAGTGTGAAAATTGAAGGTTTTTTGACGCTATGTATGGCTAAATAATTTTGGATTCCAGCCCTGACAGATAAATTTTGTAGAAAGCTGGAAACCAAGCTTCGATTAAAATTTTGGATGGATTCGGAGTTTTAGGTTGTTTCTCAGTAAAATCCTAATGTAATACTGGCTCCCCGTGGCGGGCCGGCAAAAGGTCTTGTCCTAAGGATTGTTGTGTCTTAATTTGATGACAATTCATTCATTAATAATAAATTTATAGCCAATTATGGAGAGAAGTAATTAAGAGGGCAAAAATGGCCCTAGATCGCTCACCTGACCCATGGAACTCACTGAGCATTAACTAAGACAAGCATCCTGACCAAGTCCGATAAAATTGAGTATTATATGTGACCACTAAAGTGTTAACAAGGTTTCCCCATATTTAGGCAGTGGTACCTAGTTTTTGACCCAAGGTGACCCCTGTTCGAACTTGACCTAGAAATCATCAAAACAAACTTGCAGACCAATTTCAAGGATATTTTGATAAAATCAGTAGCCACTAGAGTTAAAAAAGATTTTTCTATTTATAGCTCCTGTGACCTAGTTTTTCATCCGAGATGACCAATGTTCAAACTCATCCTAGCAATTCCCTAGACAAGCATCCTCACCAAATTTGATGATGATTGAGGCAAAAATGTGACCGCTAGAGTGTTAACGAACAAATGTGGACAGACAATGGAGGATGGAAATTTAATGATCCTGAAAGCTCACCCTAAGCTAGCTCATATAAGGAAACATATTATGCCAAGGGAGGAAACTCTACATGAAATGTAAATTAAACGTTTACAGGTTTCATGATGAGCAAAAGGAAATTGTATTACAAAGAACAGAATACAAATGGAATATTAAAAATGTTAATATGTTTTATGATTTTATTTATGAAGAAT
This sequence comes from Ruditapes philippinarum, assembly GCF_026571515.1. Taxonomy (NCBI): domain Eukaryota; kingdom Metazoa; phylum Mollusca; class Bivalvia; order Venerida; family Veneridae; genus Ruditapes; species Ruditapes philippinarum. The sequence goes on from NW_026857670.1 coordinate 227,991, forward strand.
CAATATGTTAATTGAGTTAATAATGTTTATTTCCATTACACCCCATATATAGGTCTCTTCGAAACAAGCATGGCTGCAGTGTCTATTTTTAGTGACATCTTGGGGTTTTCCAATGTCTTAACCATGTCATTCAACAGTTGTAGTTCCCTTGCAGATTATTTAGAGATTCATGACTTCAAAAATATTTTAAACACAATGTCCGGTAAATTGAGTTGTCTCTATGATTTTCTCTTTTATAATGCCCTACTATGAACACAGGGAAAAGACACTTTGAACAACTGATCTGACACCTTCAACTTATCCCCTACCGCTATTGGTATTAGTTATACAAATACTATAGAGGTATAATGAAATTGTGTAATAGTGTCATATTATTGTTGTTATGAATACTAAATGTGGAAATTGAGTTTAAATAACATTTTTTTGGGGTTGTTACTGGGACTGGAGGAGGGAGGGGTAGCAGATCGATAGTATCAAATCAAAGCGTCTTGTCCCTGTGACTTTGAAGACACATTTTTATGAACAGAACGTTAATTTTGCGTTTGATAAAATAACGTTTACGTGAATTAAATCATGTTCAGTTCTGAACATATTAATCCAGAGAAAAGTCTATGCCCTGATCTATACGGTAGTGACTGGTGGGCATACATGCCATAATGTCCCGGATGTCCAGGACAGTCCCGGTAATAAGGTCTCTATCCCGGAGGTGTCCAGGAAATGTTTTATGTCCCAGTAAAAAAAATCTAAAATACACTACTAAAATAATCTACTTTGAAGCAGGAAATTTTACATTTTTGTCAAGTTTTTATAAACTAATTTAGAACGCTACTTACGGCGAACGATTATCCCCTAACAGCACTGCAATGGTGACACTAATCCTTTAATTGGTATATCTATGTGCCCCTTACAACAAACAAGAGCGATCAGTGATCACATGTGTCACCTCATGATGGCCAATTTCATGTTGGGACAAGTTTTGTGACAGACGGACAGACAGGCGGACAGTGCACAACTAGACTTGGAAATGATCATTCCTGTAAAGTTTGGAAAAAATTGCACCAATAGTTTATGAGGAGTAGTCCAGACATTGACAAGCTTTTGTGTATCTAGAAAACACCCTTTTATCAAAGGGCCATAACTCAGCCAAAAATCATTCAACCGGAAAACCCATGCAATATGCGCAAGGACTTGAGCTACAGATCAATCCTGTAAAGTTTCATTGAAATTGCATTAGTGGTATAAGAGAAGTAGTCCGCTCAAACTTTAAAAATAAAAATTATTAAAGGGCCATAATTCTGACAAAAATCATTGAACCGGAAAAATGCTGACAATATGCACAACTAGACTTGGTACTGATCATTCCTGTAAAGTTTGGATAAAATTGCACCAGTAGTTTATGAGGAGTCCGGACAAGCTTTTGTGTATTCGGCAACACACAGAAAAAAACACCTTTTTATCAAAGGGCCTTAACTCGGCCAAAAATCATTCAACCGGAAAACCCGTGCAATACGCGCAAGGTCTGAGCTACAGATCACTGCTGTAAAGTTTCATTGAAATTGCATTAGTGGTATAAGAGAAGTAGTCTGCACAAACTTTAAAAATAAAAATTATTAAAGGGTCATAACTCTGACAAAAATCATTGAACTGGAAAATGCTGACAATACGCACAACTAGACTTGGTACTGATCATTCCTGTAAAGTTTGGATGAAATTGCACCAGTAGTTTATGAGGAGTAGTCCGGACAAGTTTTGTGACGGACGGACAGACGGATAAAAATAAAAATTATTAAAGGGCCATATCTCTGACAAAAATCATTGAACTGGAAAATGCTGACAATGTGCACAACAAGACTTGGGACTGATCATTCCTGTAAAGTTTTGATGAAATTGCACCAGTAGTTTATAAGGAGAAGTCCGGACAAGTTTTGTGATGGACAAACAGACGACGGAGAAGTGATCCCTATATGTCGCCACTACTCCCTAGAGGCGACACAACAATTATCAGCAATAATTTTGATCAATTAAAAGATTAATTGTTGACCCCATGTGGCTTCCTGAGGAAGGTGTCATACACTGTAATTACGGTAACAACTGGCCAGTATAAATTTAATCCGCCTGGAGGCAGCTATTTGTGGTCAAACACCGTGAAAATTACCGCTAAATTTGAGGTGATGTCAGCGAATGTTTCAGGTAAAATACATGGCTAATTGTCATTACTTAACATAGCTTTATTCTATTCTGTGACTGATTGAATTAACGATGCCTAAATACTTTAAAAAAATAGAAAAACTGTTAATAATTATTGACATTCTGTCTTTTGTTTATGGTCAGACACTCACATTGATATTTCCATAGACATACATTATTAGAAATGGCCCCTAATCCTACCTTAAAATTGAGTTTTCATGCTAAAGAGGTGATTTTTCTAGCAGAACGAAATGCCTGACACATGAAAATGTTCCTGTTATATAGGGGTAGCCAACCAAATTTTTTGCAAAATGACTTCAAAGAGGATTACCCCCCATTTCATTGAAATTTTCTGCTGCTCACAGGACTGACATACACTTTTATAACTGCAAATATCCAAGTCAAAATTATCACAGAGACTCATGAAATATTTCATTTTCTTCAGAAAACAATGTAGTGTTACTTTCTAAATTAGTTTTTACACTTCAAAATATCCCATTTTCATCCAATCACCTCATGTATACATTGATTCATACGGTTTTCCCTGCACTTTTTTTCAGCCAATCGCTGGCCATGTTACAATGCGCTTCCCTGACCTTATGGTGTCATTAAATTTGCAAGTTTTAAATACCGGTAATATAGGTTGTATGCCTCTATGTAAATTTTAAAAAAATACGTTTGCTGATCAATGCCTCACCTCCAAATGAAAAGTGTCCCAGAAAAGAGGCTAAAAATTATGGCATGTATGCTGGTGGGGGAATGTCAGACGTTTCACTCCCAAGACATTTCACTATTGAGACGTTTCACTCCCAAGACGGTTCACACCTAGACGTTTCACTCCCATTTTGTCAATTGTATGGACGTGTCACTCCCAATTTTTAGAGATGTTTAGTAGGAAAGTTAACAAATTTTAATTTCATTAATATCAAACAAAGTAAAAAGGAAATTCAATTTAATGTTTCATTTTGTTGATTTCAATGGTATCCCGATTGTTAATACGAATTATTAGAAGATTACTCATTTGATTGATTATGGGTTGAGTTAAGAGGTGTAAATGAAAGACAAATTTCTGAAATATCACTTTTATTATAAGTGTAACAACATGAGAAAATTCTATTTAAAGTAAATTAAAAAAAAATAGAATAACATAAAAAGAACAAGCAAATTCGTTGAATTTATATCCCCCGCCGAGTACTGGTTATTATTAACACAACAACTGAAGACATAAGGCTTTATTAATATATTAATCATGGCATTAACTGTAATATTCTTTGAACTTGAAGCCTTGTACCTTCAAACAAGAAGAAGTTTTCACTATATACATATAAGGTAAATCTATGACCCCCTGGAGTGGGGCCAATTTTGACCCCAGGGCTATAGGTTATATCATATACCAAATATCAAAGCTCTAGGCCTTGTACTTTCAGACAAGATTTTTTTATTTTGCATTTTTGAAACTCCTTTTCTGGCCCTGTGACCTACTTATGCAACAGACCGGAACCATTTGATCAACTTTTGCAGGGGACCACCATAAGATGTTGAAAATTGCAAACATTTTCTAAGTCAAGGGCAATAACTCTAAAAATACGAAATAAATCCAGACGAAAATACCCAGGTGCACAACTACACATGCTGATCAACATTCCTGTAAAGTATCATGACTTTAGGTCAAATACTTTTTGAGTTACATGCGACACAAGTTGAAAATTGCAAAATTTTACTAAGTCAAGGGCAATAACTCTAAAAATAGTAAAAATATCCGGACGAAAATACCCAGGTGCACAACTACACATACTGATCAACATTCCTGTAAAGTTTCATGACTCTAGGTCAAATACTTTTTGAGTTACATGCAACACAAGTTGAAAATTACAAAATTTTACTAAGTCAAGGGCAATAACTCTAAAAATACTAAAAATATCCAGACGAAAATACCCAGGTGCACAACTTCACATGCTGATCAACATTCCCATAAAGTTTCTTTGAATTCCAGCCATTAGTTGCAGAGAACTACTCCGGAAACGAAATTCGGACGTTTTACTAAGTCAAGGGCAATAACTCTAAAAATACTAAAAATATACAGACAAAAATACCTAGGTGCACAACTTCACATGCTGATCAACATTCCCATAAAGTTTCGTTGAATTCCAGCCATTAGTTGCAGAGAACTACTCCGGAAACGAAATTCGGACGTTTACTTAGTCAAGGGCAATAACTCTAAAAATACTAAAAATATCCAGACGAAAATACCTAGGTGCACAACTTCACATGCTGATCAACATTCCCATAAAGTTTCGTTGAATTCCAGCCATTAGTTGCAGAGAACTACTCCGGAAACGAAATTCGGACGGACGGATGGACGGACGGATGGACGGACGGACGGACAGACGGACGGACGGAAGGACGGACGGACAACGCCAAAACTATATCCCCCTCCCGATTCCATCGGCGGGGGATAACAAAAAGACATACTTTAAGTATTAGTTTAAATATTGAAATCACTACCAGTAAAGTAAGGCCATCTTTAAAAAAAATGTTTGTTTGCAGTAACCCGACCCAGAATTTTCAACGTGGGTAGGTAGGTCGATTTTTTTTTTTTTTTTTTTTATTGAACTGTACTCCCAAATAAACATGGAATTTCAAAATGCTGGACAATATATGCTTTGATAATCTGGTAACAATTAATAAATTGATAACTGAATTCTAATTTAATAAGACCTACATTTTATTTCTTCTATTAACCTTTAAAAGAACGAAAACAAAGCACAAGGCATAATTTTCTGATTCAAAAAAAAAAAATTTATCCAGACCATGAAAAAAAAATTTGAGTAGGGGCAAATTTTGTGAGTCGGTCGCGTTACTGCAAACGAACATTTTTTTAAGGATGGCCCAATAAATAATATTCAAATAATAAAAAAATATCAATATATTAAATATAATGATTATTTTTTGTAAGTCTTAAACAATGAAATGCGAAACATGTGTATAAAATAAATTATATTTTAAAATTAATTTCTTCATCAATTTATTAAACAGTAGCCATTAAACAAACTTAAATAATTGTGGTGTTATCTCATTGCCTAATTAGTTGTATAAACACTGATACCATCAACTAACAGTTTGACACCACTATTAAATCAGTTGTATAAACACTGCACTTAAGCATCAACAGTTTACTAATCAGTTGTTAATGATTAATCGGACCATTAAAATATTTTTTGACAACAGCCAATTTAAACACAGAAACTTCTCCATAAAAGTTGTGTTTATATTTATATAATATGAATTTTAGTCACAAAAAATGATAATACATGACAAGTATTGAAAAAGTCCCAATGCTTCTAATTCAATTTAAAGATATTTCTGATTTCAATGGCCATTAAAACTTTTGACATACATCGCAAAAGCACTATACTAGCATTAAATAATTTAACATTCATTCATTTATTTATTGGCAATCAGCAATACATTTGCCTTTGGCCATTTACAAACAAACAAAAAACTTATGGCAAAGACTATTATATACATAACTAACATAGACAAATAATGAAGTACAATATACGATCAGAAGACAGGTAAACTTTCAAGGGTATTTTGACGTAAACACAATGCTTCTTTTATATACTTTGCTAGATTAAACATATATTTTTTACTTTTATTTGACATCAATGCATTGAACTTTTGTAAAGTTGGCCATGAACACTGGCCCAAATATTTTGATCTAATACTACTGTAACGTGAGCAACACATAACAAAATGATATTCTGACTCTACTGCATTTTGGTTACATAGTTTGCACAATCTATTACTTCTTTCAATATTATTATATCTTCCTAATTCTATATCTAAACTATGTGAGCACAATCTTAAGCATGTCAAATGCTGCCTTAGCTTATCATTCAATATAACATCCAAGTACTTTTCAAAACAAAATTCAGTTTTATATTTGCAATAACAATCTAATTTTGACATAGAATTAATATTTAAACTCCATTCTTGAATAAATTGATCTCGTATTCTAGATTTTATCAAAAGGTAATAATTAACCCTACCTAGGATCAAATGTCAACCTTATATCTGAAAAACCTTTTAAAATGATCTATAATAGAATTCATTCTACTAGCCCAACTAGAGGTACTTACATTATTACATAAATCATTAAACATTTGATAAATAGGTAAATCATTACTTTTCATAATTTTCAACCAAAATTTAACGCTTCTTTCTTAACATATAACTGACAGAGGCACTCGGCCGAGTTCACCATATACCGCATATGTAGGAGTTTGTTTTTTCACGCCTAATATATATTTACAAAATCGAATATGTAATTTATCTACCTCTTTATAATTATAAGCACCCCAAACTTCACATCCATACGTTAATATAGGGACAATCATAGTATCAAAAAGAGATAACTTGGTACGAATACCTAGACTCACTAACATTAACAATTTCTTATCCCAACAAAAAACACGTTACTCAAAGTTAATTGTTGTCACAAGATTGTTATGCTTTAAATTAAAATTGCCTAATGAGTTCATGTTTACAAAAGATCAAATAGTTAAGTTATATTAAAGTGTTATTTTAATCAAAAATATTTTTTCTTTAAGTGAAATAATGTGATAATTGCATTGGAATAATTGGATCCAAGAATAGAAAAATACCTTATTTCAAAACAACAATAAAGAAGATAAGATAACTGAAATGATAGAACTTAAAGTACTTGACAAAAAAGTGAAATCCCCCCTTTTTAATTTATTTTTTATTAAATTTAAGGTCTATTTAATTCAATTCAAAATTTTAGGTCTAGTTTAGTATATCATAAGTATCAAAATAATTTTGGTATAAAAAGGGAGTGAAACGTCTTCAAGACGTTTCACTCCCAAATGGGAGTGAAACGTCTTGGTGTGAACTGTCTTGGTGTGAACCGTCTCAATAGTGAAACGTCTGTCTACCCTGGTGGGGTATGTAAAAACTGGCACATTTCATAATACACAGATTGACAGTTTCCAAACTGGAAGACAACAGGATGTTCTTTTCAATAGAATTGCTAGTAAATATAACTGGTTGCATATCTCACTGTATAAAGCATATTATGTTACATTTATGGTCTCACTTGTGGTAGGTTTAACCAAACTTTTAAATGCCTTTAGTCAAACAATGTGTTGAAATATATACTGAGACAAAGCTAAGATCACAAGCTTTTATTGGTGTAATAAATTTTAAGATCGGACATTTATTCGCCCCAAACTAGCGGCTTAAAAATGGCTGAATTTGTATTATTTTAGCAATACAGATATCAATTTTACACGAAGATAAGCGAAACAACTTGTATTTTCACTCGATATACCTTGGTTATTTACGAAAACTGGCCCAACCAATTGGCCTGCCTGCCCGAAATAAAGTCTCGATACATGATGGTAAACAGTATTTTTTTCTTTCATATATGTAATTTTTTTTCGAAAACCAGTATTTTACAGATATCCCATTTGTGTTTAAATATTAAAATATTTTTTTGATAGCATTTACTCAGGGGTATCATGTTGGGGGCAGGATCTACCCCCCAAGCATCTGTGGTTTATCATATTAGAACACCCCTTTCTAAAAAAAACAACAACAAACAGCAGGGATCTCAGGAAGGTCAGAATTTCACGTGGCAGACTGTTTGACCAAAATTTTCATGAGTCAAATCAGTTTTTTCTTGTCTTACTTTTCTACATGAACCATTTTCATGTTTCAAATATTACTGTGGGAAGTCATTTTGCAGGGCTCCTTATAAGATGCGTATACGCGTAAATTACGCATGGAAATAACCCGTTTACGCATTCAAAACAAAATTTAAGCGTATGAAAACGCACACAAAATTCAGGTTACGCATTGAGCAACATTTCTTTCGCGTAAACGTAACCGAAAGTAAACTCGGTGATTATTTTATTTTCAAAATTCGTCTGAACGCTTTGCAAGCGTCTACTGGTAACTTCCTGTATTTCCGACCATCATCGGTTGTTATCGTATGCATAGTATGGTGGTGGAATTAACTTCGTATGAATGCTTTGCAACGTCTAACGGTAACTTCCTGAAGTTCCGACTATCATCGGTTGTTAGCGTATGTATAGTAAGGTCGTGGAATTAACCGGTACAATGTCGCTGTCAAAAGTTAAAACGATTGACTCGTATTTTCAACCGAAAAAAAATCGACCCAAAAGTAATTGCGACGGTTATAATTAATGAAATAATAGCGCTGCCACGTATGAGCAACAGAAACATGCCTCAGGTTCAGCTAAAACGTATGCCGTTTGGAAATGCAAGATTATAAACCAAGAGAGTCCAGAAAGCAAAAGAAATGACTTTGACATATCTTGTATTACACGTATAATAATACAAGGAAAAGAGTCAACTCGGCCCTATACCATCTCGGCACGGGTCAACTCGGCACAGGTCAACTCGGCCCACTCTACAAAAATATATATAACGTATTAACTTTTTTTGCATGTTGTTAAGGTAATTGAATAATAAAAAATATCTTATTATCATATAATTGTACTTCTGCCGAAATAAAGTACATTTAGAAAGAAATTGTTATTTATTTGTCTTGCAGATTCGATAAAATTAATATAGATCTAATAAAAATGTGTTTCCTTAGATGCATTTTGTTTGTAAAGTAATATTTAAAAAAAATGAAACAAAAACGTTTTTACTTAATATCATAAGCTTCTAATAATTTGCAGGTGGTATCAAATTTGAATGCATGAGATAACTTTACGGTTAAACCTACCACAAGTGAGTCAGAAATACAGTGAGATACGCAATCGGTTATCTTTACTCGCAATTCTACTGATAAGAAAAGCCTGTCTGCTGCTAGTTCGGAAACTGTCAATTCGTGTATTATAAATACTTACAATAATTACAATAAAATATTATAACACAAACCTAAATATCAATAATTGAAAAGTGGGCCGAGTTGACCCGTGCCGAGTTGGAATAGGGCCGAGCTGACTCGGGGGCCGAGTATGTTTTAGGGCCGAGCTGACCCGGATTCATAATACAATAAACATGGAAGCATAATAAATCTTTTACTCTTTTACATACATTTTAAGGAGTAAAAATACTCCTGTCAAATTTCAGATTTCAAGTTTTACTCATTCACAAAAAAATCAATGAGTAAATACTCATTGCCCTAAAAAATTATCTGGAGCCCTGATTTTGAGAAGATTTTCAAGTTTGAATTGATATTAGAGCTCTATTTTGAATTAAGGTAATTTTAAAATTACGTAATTTTCTTGCTTAGTAAACAATTTGATAAAGATAATTAAGTATTACTAGCAGCATGGATAATTACCATAATTATTGTTCCATTTTCCCTTACATTTATTGAGGTCAATAACACATGTGTACATGTATAATTTTATAAATCGTAACACGGGAGGTTATATTTACATAAATACTGAATGTCATGACTTAATACTTCATAAATAGTTAACAAAATACCTGTTTCAATGAAACACACCGATAATTGTATTCATCTTCACTTCTTTGTTATGAAATACAAGTTTTTGTTACAAAATTTCTCAATTTTTCTGTACGAAATCTGCTGTGGTCATAGTATTATTTTTACAATAGGTTTATCTCTTAGATTTGGTTTGCTAAATTGCTAATCATTCATGGTCATGCAACTACATAGTTAGGTGAAGAAGCAGGCGCTTGTTTTGGTTGAGTCTATTATGTTTTGTTTAGGGGGTTGAGTTGTCATACACAAATTTACAATTTATATGCATTTATTTTTTTCCAATGATTGTTATTATCTTAAATGCTTCTGGGATTGTTGTTTCATCAATTCATTTGTAAATAAGATTGTTATATGTCTATTAACGGAATAATTTTGATGAACACGAAATTAGTTCACACCTACATGTGTATTGGTAACGTGATGGTTTAAGCCAATGAAAACACGTCAATATTATTATACTCAGGCAGAGAAAAAGTGTGCAACGAGTAAATCGATAATCTTTATGTAGCCAGCAAACTTAGAATTGCAAGTATTTTTTCATATCTTTTCGGCAGGATAAACTGTCCGAGGATTCGTATCGTAAAATGGCTGCCATTTACAGTATCAAGTGATTATCCCCAAGCACCACCGCGACTTAGCGCGGGAATTTTAATTATAGCTAACCTCGGCGCGTATACCTTTTTCATATTTTATTGTAATAAATATTTACAAACTGTGTCTTTCGGGGTTTTTTTTATCAATATGTAACCAATAATGATGTTAATATGAATAAATAATCATATCTCAAATCTTTGACTATTATTTACAATGAAATTCTACCTTAAGTTTATTAAAAAGGTTTTTAATTTCCTGTAATTTTATTTTGTGATTATGCTTCAAAGCAGTCAATTGACCGTGAATTTTCTTTTCATATTTTGATTTCCTTGAAATCATTTTTCTCATCTGAAGGCATGCAACATTAATTAGAGAATCTACATAATTTCCATGAAAATGTTTAAAGATATAAAATATCTCATGACATGTTTGTTCATTTTACATTACACCTTTAATTCAGCAAACATACTGGGCAGGAACCAGTTTCCGGACAATACCAGTTTCCGGACAAGTATTATAACGGCTTAATTTTGGCTTTATCAATGATGATCGGTATTAATTATGTCATGAAGATGCTTGGTTTGATTGTTTGAGAAAATAAACATCCTTCCAAGTTGATTCATCATTAAAATTTCATGAGGATATCTTACCTGTGTTTTAAAAACAGCCTTATATCCCTTTGGGGCATGTAATTTGTTCTGCGCATGCGCAATATTTTTTTTATTTCAGGATATAATTTGGGGTAGCAATTAATGCACAATGTACTTCATTTGAAGTTCATTGGGTGCAACCAGAGCTAAATCTGTAACATATCGGAAAACGGTGTTTAGCTAGGTTTACTACACTTTCGCACTTCGTTGCTGCCGTACACACAAAAATATCCGTTTCATATTTCAGTCATTCCAAGACCAATCATGTGATCGTTATTTTTCCTATCATAAACAATTTTTCAGTAAATCAGCTTAATTATATAAGAAAGCTAATATGTGAGAAGAAATTTTTTGTTATAGTAGACTAATTATCAGTTAAAAACAGATATGAATAGCAGCAGCTTAATATATGTCCGGAAACTGGTTCTGCAAGAGTGAACAATTTACACTTTTGATGACCTAATTAAACCCTTCAGTTTGTACATTGCTTACGTCACCAGGCAGTATTAATTGTGTTATCGGACGTAGTTAGAGCTCAGGTTTTTGGTATGTTAGTTTTATTAATGCATGTTTATTATTAAAAAATAGACAATTAAAAAAACTCGAATTCTGTCCGGAAACTGGTTCCTGCCCAGTAAAGCCTTCACAAAAAGTAGTATGCAATCGTACCTATATTACATACGAATGTGTGTAATATTTTTCTTGTTTAAAACCTTTTTCAACTTTCCCCGTGAAGGTCATTGATCGCCCTTGCACTGATACGGATCAGTTATTAAATTGATAAGCGTCTGCGGAAATGATAAAAACCGTTACCATACTGCGCCAAAAACATTGGGATGTACTATTCTCCGGTCCGGTCGCTTCCGGTCTCCGGTCTCTCCCGGTCTATTTTGACCGGAATTTAAGAGAGACCGGCGAATAGTAAATTATATAATTTACTGGCCCGTCCAGTGCGGTCTTCTAAACATTATTGAATCTTTCTAGATGAAAACTGTGTTGATATAAGTTAATTTTTTAGTATAATTATAATGTATTTCGTTTCAAATTAATTGTTTTTTTTATTATGTATTTTTGTTGTTTTTAATTCTTCTTCTTCTTCCGGGTAATGTGCTGGGCCCCTCTGGAGCATCGTCGCACAATTGTGACTATTTACATGAGTGAAGGGAACATCAAGTGCAGCTAAAAACAGGTTAAAAACACCATGCTCCAGAGTTACTCGTGCAGCGCACCCATCCTCGTCTTGAAGACCTCTAGGGACGGGGCTGTCATCACGACTTCTGGTAGGCTGTTCCAAAGTCGGATCCCAGAAGGAAAGAACGAATACTTGTATGAGTTGACACTGGTAAAGGGTTGTAGGTACCTGTTGGCATGGCCTCGGGTGTGTACTCCAGCAGGGATCAGTATGTGATGGGCTCGGATATCCACCAGGCTGTTAATGACTCTGTACATCATCACTGCTTTGGTTTGCTGACGGCGGGCTTCTAGAGTGTCCCAGCTTAGAGCTTCCATCATTGCAGTAACGCTGCTGGTGTAACGATAATCACCTGTGCAGAACCTGGCTGCTCTTCGTTGGCAGTTCTCGAGCTTACTGATGTTGGCCTTGGTGTGTGGGTCCCATACTGACGAAGCATACTCGAGCTGAGGTCTAACCAGTGTTTTGTAACATGTCGCCTTGATGTTCTGTGGACAGTGTGATACGTTTCTGCGTAGAAAGGCAGTGGTGGTGTCCGCCTTCTTTGCAGTAGCGTCAATATGGCTACCAGGCTCACTGACCATGTTCCTAACATACTCGTTCCTCGTTCCGTTTCTCGGCACTTTTGTTGATTCTGTTTCTGGATGCTCCTGTAAATGTCCCAGTCTGTCTGGTTCTTTGATTTTCTGGCTTTCCTTTAGGCTTTTTTCTTCTTTCTAGCTAGACTTATCAGTCGATTAATTATTACACCAGGGTTGATTGAATCTTGTGGATGTCAGTTTAGATGGCACAAACTCATCGATGGTGTCTGAGCACTTCTTCTTGAAGATGGTCCACAGGGTGTTAATTGGGGTGCTCGAGTTGTGTTCCTGTATAAAATGTTGGGGGAGAAGTTGTTGAGATCTTCGTTCATGGCCGGTATATTATTTTCATCAAAGATAAACATGTAAAAGCCTATTAATTACGGGAAATAACATAAATTATTTTATTTGAGCATGAATTATTATAAATAAAAAGCATATTAATTACGGGGAAGTCTGTTAATTGGTTAATTCTTCAACGGTTAGTATTGAGTTTCATTATTTAATAAATAAGTGCATCATATGAATATTTATTTATTTATTTATTTTTTTTTACGAGGTTATTATCCAAGTTTATTTGATAATCTCAGTATGCATACAAATACATAAACACGAGAAAAAGAATCCTAAATATATATAAAACCATGTATACAGAGGACAACATTCATTCAAAAATATGAATTATGAATCGCAACCAAATTTCTTTTGTATATTAAAGAAAGAATGTACTGAAATCAAAATTTCTAGAATAAATTGTTTACAAATATCATCTGTCAACTTTAACCTTTTTTAACCTGAATTCTAATTGTATTGTGATTGGTCACCTGGTGGCACGCGCCTTCTACTGTGCCGTTAAATAAACTTCTGCAATATACACAAAAATATGTCATTGGGTCAGTAGGTGTATTGTGTCTGTACGCGGTATAGTTTCAATATAAATATAGTGCTGTGATGATTTCGTTTTTGTGGACTTAATTAACCTGCAAAAAGTAAAAGAGAAGAAATAAATCTCTGTTGATCTTGGATTATTATCTGGTTACTGATTTCTAGGGATGTAAGGCTGCAAAATTTACGAATGTGACGGGAAGGGTGAGTAAATATTGGTTTTATTTTGTAAACATAAGAATTAAAGGGGATTTCCCCGGCCCCTTATGCATTTATAATTGCTGTGAATTATCTGATAAGGGTGGGAATTTTAATATTTTCAAATATCCCTCATTTGTCATAAACGGTGTGCGTTTGACCAGCCCTTAAACGAAATTGAAATATTAAGGGCTTTGCCTCGCTACAGGTCTTCTTTCTGTACTGTCTTCTTAATTACAGTTTAATTAAGGTCAGTTAGGTTCAATTAAGCCGGTAATTAAGTAACTTAAAAATAAACAACTATATGAAGGAAATACAGAAGATATATCTGTTACTGGTATACACTATTATCATCTTCATTCATGCTTTTAAATAAGTATTATCTTCTTTACAAATTTCAAAGTAGAATCTATAATTCATTTATTTACATATAAAGTTTTCAAATATTTATATAACTGACTGTCATATGGATGGGTCATTATTTTACAAAAAGAAAGAAAAAAAGAAAATAGCTCTGTAGACTTGTCCTCATTAATAGATAAATGTAGATATTACTACAGTACATGTGCAGTATGTACTCAATCATTGTTCTTTGTACAGTCTGATTAATATCAAGTATCAAATTTTCAGAGCATCAAAAATTATATATAAAACTGAGTATTAACAATAATTAGTACCAGTTAATAATAAATTATGATAGCAATAAACTATATATACAAATATGTACAGTATTAAATAAAGATTTTTAACAGGCAGTTGCAGTTTACATGAAATTTACCATTAAAATTAATGTCTAACATGCATTGACTCAATCCATTGTGAATAGTGTACCTGTTGTTACTGATTTCGAACAATAAAATATTATTAAACATGATATCATACATGTAAAAAAACATAAAATTTACCATTTTTAGATGTTAACATGAATTGATTCAATTCATAGTGAATGGTGTAACTATTGTTATTGGTTTTTAAAAAAAGAATATTATTAAACATGATATCATACAGTCATATAAAAACATGAAATATACCAATTTTAAATTGTTAACATGCATTAATTAAATTCATAGTAGATGAAGTAGATCTAACTGTTGTTAACAATTGATTTCAAAAGAAAAAAAAGAAAAGAATATTATTAAACATGATATCATACATATGAAAAACAATTGATATTTTCACCAATATTGCTTAAGTTTATAAAATTTAGCATTTACACTGAGCATTTTACCAAATTACATAGGAAATTAATTGATAAAATATATAGTACATAGATCTTCATCTACCTTATATGTAAATTGTTTTACTAATAAATTTCCAAAAACATTTCAAGTAAGATCATTTAATATTTGGCTTTAACATTTTTGATTATAATATATATAACGACTAATATAGGTCAAAGAAAAAATTTATCCGGCCTGTAATTAGCGTAAGTATATAGCAAGGATGACAATATCTAAAAAGAAAAAAATACAAATAAAAGAATAAACAATTAAATTGTCGTGAATTTCCTTTTAATTTTATTTTATAATCCAAGATAGTGGAAGAAAGACACATTTTCTTTTTTAATAATTTATTTTATATCATTTAACTTAACACAACAAGTTTTAATCCATTTAAAAAATTTCATTTAATAATCACAAATATAATCCAATTAATTGATTTCGCGCTGTTCGTGCTGCAGTCTACTGATTATTCACGGTAAACAATGGGTGTGGGAAAATGGTCCGTTAACGGGTCAGGGTAATAAAACTTATATCACAACAAACAGTAATGATTAATCATAATATCTGTGCATTTTATTTATTTAATAATGATTAAATTATTTTAAAGCCAGCTGTTACAAAAACGTAGATTTTCCAATATTTATGCGGCCATTACGCTAAAAGGTCACGTGACTTGAACCACATGGCGGTGTTTCGTCATACTTCTGGTTTAGTTCTATTTAAAATCTCAACTCGATACAGATGTTTTCTGAGGCAAAGTTTTTATGTACTGATTGGTATGCATTATTTAATGATTTGAATCGTATGTTTGTTCTCAGAATGAAATATTATGACATAATTCGTTCATCAGTAAGACCGATGTAGACGCTGTTGAAATGTATAATTTTTCCAGCAGACCGGAAGGATGTATCAAAGTAATATCCGTACTGTAAATTAAACTTTTATCTTAATCAACTAATTTTTGTGAAAAAATACAACATTTTTGTCCACTTTCGTTTCTTTGTGCAATATATTACACAATAATATGTGCAAGTCATTGTCAAGAACTTAAATATTTTACATTGTTACATTGTTTTTCGGAAATGACTCAGTCTCCTTTCTGATGATGTTACGAAATTAATGGAAGAATGGGGAAATCAACTTCACTGTAGCTCTCAAATTTGTGCTATTCTGATTGACTCTGTTTTGAATTAACATTCACATTCAACAAACTTTTCATCTTTCTTATGCTTTTACAGAAAATTCTTCATAACAATGTCTGTTGAGACAACACATACAAGATACACTATCTAAATTTATCCCTACAAAGAAAGTCTATATAACCTTGCAATAAAAAAAAACCTTTAACTCCCAAAACAGAGACCAATTTTCAACTCTAGACCATAATTTGAATACACTTTGTAGAAACCAACAAGCTAATGCCTTGTGAGAAATATCTAAGCTCTAGCCCTTTCCATTTTGAAGTATAAGAACGTTTAGGTTTTTCTTTAGTTGCCATAGCAACCAGAGTTTAGCATGGAATGGCATTCTTTGAACAATCTTGATAGAGCTTCATACAAAGAGTATTCATGCCAAGTTTTATAAATATTTTCCAAGTGGTATTATAGAAGATGTTGTTTCAATAAAATGTGGACGGACGCCCGGACGACGGACGCACTTGATTGGTCACCCTAAAAGCTCACTGCACTATGTGCAAGATGAGCTAAAAATATCATAAAAGAAAACATAAAACAATCACTTATCGAACATACAGTCTTCAATTTAAAACTAACTGGAAATCAAACACCTTGTCATCGAGGCTTGTAAAGCAAGTGTAATTCTACTTGTAATTCTACTTTATACATATACCGTTGTACCATACATTGAAATCCGTATGGTTTACTTCAGAATCTGATAATTACCGACAAATAATTACCGATCATCGAATATTTGCAAAGTGACTATGAAAATATATATGCTTAATTATTGCATAAAATAATGCAATTCTACGTACTGTATAGGTGGTGTCTGCATAAAAAATATTCTTATCGAAAAAATATATAGATTAGTTGAAATCAATATTCCCGTCGTTACATACGGTATAGTTAACGTTAAATTGCCTTTCTGTATGATAAAATATCAATAAAAAGATAGTTTATTAGTTTTCTCTTTGTATCCAATAAGATTCCGGCCCCCTACCGGCATACCGAGATTATGTAATTATGCCGGCTAGCCACGGCGAGCCGGTATTACGCTAGGATTTTACTGAGAAACAACCTAAAACTCCGAATCCATCCAAAAATTTAATCGAAGCTTAGCTTCCAGCTTTCTACAAAATTTATCTATCAGGGCTAGGATCCCAAATTATTTAGCCAATCAAATTTGATCTTATATAGCGTCAAAAAAACTTCAATTTTCACGCCATTTTTAAAAAGCAGCAAGTATTGTTTTGAGCGCAAAGATATAATGATGATTAAAATGTTTGTTTTAATGGATTCTTTTCAGTAAATCATATTTACACTGACTTTTGATTTAGCGATTTCACCAGTCCTGTTTACTCTGTAGTAAGTTTTCGTTTGGTTAATTAACATAAACGACATCTGGTTCTGTGCATTTTTTTCTTTTTCATTTTTTCCGGTCATTTCATCCTTTCCGGTATTTAGTGTATACACTGTATACATGTATTTACTGGCCGGGATCCGGGACGCCCGGGAGCCGGGATCGTATAAGATAATAGAGGAAAAAACTAATAAACTATATTTGTGTTGATTATTGTCGTAATGACAGGCCATTAAACGTTAAGTTTTTTTATTGTTTGTAATGAAAGTTAAATTGATTTAACTTAGGATATAGATATATTTAGAGCTATTTATTAACAAATTCACAAAACTTATAATTATATGCCTAATTAATTGGAAAAATCAAAGACTATATATATATATTTGAATTGGTCAAATCCCGGGATCCCTATATGTTTTAATACGATCCCAGCTTTTCTGAAAACAATATTCTTGAGCTGTCCAATTCCTGGGATCTCTTTATTTTTTAATATGATCCCGGCTTTTCTGAAAACAATATTCTTGAAGGCTTACAGACACTTCATCCCCAGACACTTCACCCTAGGCCCTTTCTTGCAGACACTTGACCCCTCAGACAGTTCACCCCTCATTTTAAGAAATTTGATTGAGACACTTCACCCCTCATTTTTTTTATTTTGTGTGCAACAATTATTTATGTAGGAAATGTTAAACGCATTCAAAGTGATTGAGTATGTTTATTGTTATAACATATTTTATTATAATTTTATCATGTAACTGACAAAAGACAATGGATATATTGTTGTTTTTGCCCTTCAAAAAAGGGTCATATCTGAATTAGCATAAAATATACAAAAATTAAAAAAAAGATTACTTTATACTATTAACTTTGTGATTTATCACAAAGTTAATAGTATAAAGTAATTTTTTTTTTTTATTTTTTGTATATTTTATGCTAATTTCAATTGAGCTAAAAGTGATATACAATGTAACTAATTGAATAATCTTTCTAGTGAAGTGTGTGAAGTTTTGTGTGAATTTTCCTTTGATATATATAATATTAAAGAGTATATAATCTCTTTCACACTAGTCTTACTTTGTGTCCTTGTTTTATGGTTTGAAAGCAAAATAGGAATACAAAGCTGTTAGTTAGCTGTAATGAATTAGGATTATTGTATTAATTATCACTTTCATTAGCCTATAACCCATTGTCTAAACAAATTTGAGTTGATTTAATTCTTGAAGTTTTGGTACTTAAGTTTTTTCTAAGTTTCATCCCTACCATATCAAGTTACGTTCATTTGGAAATGATTTGTGCGTTAACCTTGTGCTTAAATTAATTTACATAACTGGTGCAATTTATTTGTTAAATAAATGACATTGTGAGTGATCTTTGTATTAAATGCAGGATAATTATGTCTGATAATGATGATAAATAATTTATATTTACTGTATTTTATAAAGCAACAATTCATTCATTCATATTCATTTTATTTATTTAGTTCTTCAATTTTAATAAAAAATTTATAAATATATCTAATTTTCATACAATTATACAAGTTTAATTCAATTATCTAATCAATTATGAGATAACTGTTGAATAAACAACCAATCAACATGTTGAATAAACAAGGTGACAATAAAGAATAATGGATGGAATTGTCACGGTACAGAACTGTTCACTATATAGGGGAGATGTGTAAGCGGCCGGATAGCTCAGTCGGTAGAGCAACGGTACGGTATTCGGTTGGTCCCGGGTTCGAGTCCCGGTCAGGCTGCACATTTTTCTCACCCTGTGACATTTGGCGCCCAACGTGGGGCCGTGATGGTATAAGCTCCGAGTACAATTTACATTGTTCTCTTTACCCATTAGAAATTCGAGAACGAATTTCATTATAGCGGGGGAGTTTGTCACGGTTCAGAACTGTTCACTATATAGGGGAGAAGATGTGTAAGCGGCCAGATAGCTCAGTCGGTAGAGCCGCGGTACGGTATTCTGAGGGTCCCGGGTTCGAGTCCCAGTCAGGCTGCACATTTTTCTCACC
Source organism: Ruditapes philippinarum (assembly GCF_026571515.1). Classification (NCBI taxonomy): domain Eukaryota; kingdom Metazoa; phylum Mollusca; class Bivalvia; order Venerida; family Veneridae; genus Ruditapes; species Ruditapes philippinarum. The sequence goes on from NW_026857670.1 coordinate 247,572, forward strand.
CTGTGACAGAAGCGCTTTGTTTATCATTTGGCAATACAACCAATTAACCTAAATCAGCTTTAAACTTAGTAAAAATAAAGGTATTAAGCAAATTTTCTAATCAAATAATACTAAAAATAATTAATACAGTATAGTTAATGTGCATAGGCATAGGGTCTTCATTCTATCTGTTTACATGCATCTTCATATATACTCATATTCCTCTTTGTTAAACTGAGCTAGAGAACTGGCCTCTTTAACTTTATGTGTCACTTTTATTTTGATGTTCGCTGAAGTCTTTTCAGCTAACAGAACTGTCATTTTTACATTTAAACACGCCCCTGGAAAGAAATAACGAAGCGAGTCGCTACTAGCTTTTTTGGCTTGCAGCCACGGCTGCAAGCCATTTCATTTGGAAAACATGTTTCGGTTAGGTGGTTTCCTGCTTACATCTGTTGGTGCATGATTGAACGGGAAACCAGCTGCAATCGAGCCAATCGCAACTTTTCGGCCTTTTCCGTCACTCTTCGGATTAATGATAATAGCCGATGTAGTTCCGATTGCAATCGTGACAATTAGAGCGATTCCGTCATACTGCGGAATCAGACGAAGTAATATTACGGAAATCTAAGCTATTTTAGTAACTTCGGTAATCCCAGTTTGTTTATATAAATAGGATTTCTATTTTTACTTGATTTATCGGTTTAAACCGTAATAAATTATAAACGAAATTGTTTCGTTTCAATTGTTTTTCAAGACGCAAAAGTTAGTTTGTTTTATAATTGTTTTTTGTCTGTATTAGTTTTATACACTAGAGAATGGTGACTGTAGTAGTATTCCGTCTTCAAAGGGTGGTCCTGCTTACCAAATCACGCATGATCGAGTTATATTTAGATCTATTGAACGCAATTCAACTTCTTGGTGAGGTAATCTAAAAATAGCCCATGCATATCATAAACCTTGCCACATGCTGATCTACAGATAGCGCATCGTCTATTTGTGATCGTGCAACATGGTTGATACATACTTATTAATTGGTACCACGTAACGAAGTATTTTAGTGCATTTACTTGTCTATAAAGCAAAGGAATGATTTCGCTGCGAAAAAGGGGAAATGAAATGTGCACACTTGTTTTCCTTCAGTATCACGTTAGTATTTTTACGATTGATTATTTTCTTTATTAGTTTTATACAATAGAGAATAGATTTCAAATCGTTTTGACAAAAAATATTCGGTTTTCCAAAAAAACAACAACAAAAAAACAACTAAATAAACACTCTATGATATACAAATACCGTAATTAAAAAAATCTTATAATAAATTGAAACAAAAAAAAAAAACAATTTTAAAGGGTTGGGATGAAGGCACAACTGTGCAAGCCTTTCCTTTTAAAAGGAAACTTTATTAAAAGCTAACCTTGTTCATACACTATTACTTTGATTTGCACTTTATCAGCGCGTAAACGGAAAAAGGGATCGAATGAGAGTACACTTTGCATATTTAGCCCCGCCTATAAATTAAGCACGAATTTCTGATAAAGCGTTATCATCCTGATTAAAATAGACTTAATCTATGGAAATCATGAGCGTCACTGTGAAATAATGCATATGCTTAATCCTCCTAATAAATATATGCATATGTCTAAAAAAAGGAAACAGGCTTTAAACTTCAGGACATACAATTGTACAATAATGGTGTTTAATTCATATGCCTAATAATTTAATGAGCATTATTATGAACCTATGTTAGGATATCAAGTAAGATGATTATATAGGATCATATGAATGCACATGTACACTATGCATACTTATGTTCATTAAAGATATATGAGGAATCACATTATAAGAGGACCAAGAGATCATCTACATGAACATATACTCTAGTTTTGATAGAAGATGTATGAATGGTTAATGTAAGATGAGCAGGGAATCATCTAGATATAAATATACATTAGTAGTGATGGAATATATATGATGAAGGGTCATCTGGTCTTTAAGGTGTATAAACACTGTAGTTCTTAAAGAACACATATGAGGGAAATGAATATAAACATTTTTATTATGGAACAGATATAAGGGTATCTCGTAAGATGACCAGGGGATTATCTAGATGTACATATACAATAGTTTTTATCGAACTGAAATAAGGGGATCACGTAAGATTACAAGATCATCTAGATGTACATAAACTCTTTTTCATTATATAACAGATGTAAGGGGATCACATAAAATGGCCAGGGGATCATCTAGATGTACATTTACTATAGTCTTCATTGAACAGAAATAAGGGGATCACGTAAGATGACCAGGTGACATCTTTAGATGTATATACTCTTTTTCATTCTGGAACATATATGAGGGGATCAAATAAATGACAAGGGGATCATCTATATGTACAGAAACTCTTTTTTATTATGGAACAGATATAAGGGGATCACGTAAGAATACAAGGGGAATATTTAGATGTACATATACTATAGTATCCATTGAAAAGAAATAAGGGGATCACGTAAGATGACAATGGTATCATCTAGTAGTAGATGTACATGTACATATACTATAGTATTCATTGAACAAAAATAAGGGGATCACGTAAGATGACAAGGGTATCATCTAGATGTACATATACTACATTTATAGTATTCATTGAACAGAAATAAGGGGATCACATAAGATGACCAGCGGATCATCTAGATGAACACATAGTATAGATTTAATTGAACAGAAAGAAATAAGGAGATCAGGTAAGACGACCAGGGGATCATCAATGTGTACATACTCTTTTTCATTATGGAACAGATATGATATGAGGGGATCGCGTAAAAGGATCAGGTGATCATCTTGATGTACATAATTATACAATAGCTTTCATTGAACAGAAGTAAGGGGATCACGTGAGATAACCAGGTGATCATCTAGATGTATATAATATTATACTATTTGCGTCCGTGGCCGAGTGGTTAAGGTCGTTGACTTCGAACCACTTGCCCCTCACCGCTTTGGGTTCGAATCCCTACAGGGACTTTGGATTCTTTCATGTGAGGAAGCTATCCAGCTTGCTTACGGAACGTCGGTGGTTCTACTCAGGTGCCCGTTCGTGCCTGAAATAATGCACGAAAGGCACCTGAGGTCTCCCTCCACCAGTAAAGCTGGAACGTCGCGATAATCTTACGTGATCCACTTATTTCTGTTCAATGAAAACTATAGTATATGTACATCTAGATGATCCCCTTGTCAGTTTACGTGATCCCATCATATCTGTTCCAAAATGAAAAAGAGAATGTACATCTACATGATATCCTTGTAATCTAACGTGATCCCCTTATTTCTGTTCAATGAAAACTATAATATATGTACATCTAGATGATCCCCTCGTCAGTTTACGTGATCCCCTCATATCTGTTCCAAAATGAAAAAGAGAATGTACATCTACATGATATGCTTGTAATCTAACGTGATCCCCTTATTTCTGTTCAATGAAAACTATAGTATATGTACAGCTAGATGATCCCCTTGTCATCTTACGTGATCCCCTTATTTCTTTTCAATGGATACTATAGTATATGTACATCTAGATATTCCCCTTGTCTTCTATGATCCCCTAGTTTATGCCTGTTCGATAATAAAAGAAGAGTATTTGTACATGTAGATGATCCTTATGTCATTTTAGCTTATCCCCTCATATATGTTATTTGAGAACTTCACTGTTTATACATGTACATCTAAAACACCAGGTCATCCTTTATATATGTTCCATACAACTAGTGTATACGTACACCTAGATGATTTCCTGCTCATCTTATATTAACCTCTCATACATCTTCTATCAAAACTAGAGTATATGTTCATGTAGATGATCTCTTGGTCCTCTTATAATGTGTTTCCTCCTATACCTCTAATGAACATAACTATACATTTTATACATGTGCATTCAAATGATCCTTAAGTGATCTTACTTGATATCCTCACAAAGGTTCATATGCATGCTGATTAAATTATTAGGCATATGAATTAAAAACCATAATTGTACAATTGTATGTCCTGAAGACTTTAAAGCCTGTTTCCATTTTTAAGACATGTAATTCACGCATATATATTATTAGGAGGATTAAGCATATGCACAATTTTACAGTGACACTGATCATTTCCATAGATTTATAAAATTATTCAACACTGCTGTCAACCGATTCATTAAAACGGGGAACACTGTGGCCTTGTGGTTAAAGTGTCTTCAACCAAAGGATCATGAGTTCGAGCCCCACACGACCTTTATTCCTCAATCGATACCAGTACTTGTCGGTTCCATGCAGGAAGGAGAGTCGAAAGTTCTTAATATAAGTTGCAAGAAATACAATATAATAAATATGTTTAAAATAACTGATTCATTATCCACAAATAGCACAACTGGCAAAATTTACAGAACCACAGTGAGTCATTTAGGAAGCTGTGTCAAATTAGACACTGATTGGCCACTTAAACAGATGCCAATGAATAATAAAGAAGCATCATTGAAAGAAGTTTGAATTATAATAAAGAAAGCTACACCGGAAACGTCACCAGGTCCAAACATACATTAAGAGTATACGGGAAGTCAAATGATTTTAAAACACGTATTATAAGAATGAGAAAAGGGAAAACGCTTATTATGCTGGCTGCAGTGGCTGGCAGAAGAAAGCGGAGGGGTGTTTTTCTTACAAAAGAGCTTTTTTTATAATTTTGAAATGCACCATTTGAAGTCATTCCTGGTTGGATTGATCTGTGTATTGTCTTATTCAAGTTTTTTCATTGCATTTATGTGGTTTTTGTGTATTCTGTAGAACCCCATTTCTGGTTATCTGCAATCTTTTAAACCATTCCTCATCAAGTATTTTACGATATGGCGATTTACTACCCCAAATGCGATCTATTAAACCATTCCACATCAAGAATTTTACGATATTGCGATTTACTACCCCAAATGCGATCTTTTAAACCATTCCACATCAATTATTTTACGATATTACTATTTACTACCTCAAATGCAATTTATTAAACCATTCCTCATCAAATATGTTACGATATTGCTTTTTACTACCCCAAATGCGATCTATTAACCATTCCATATCAAGTATTTTACGATATTACTATTTACTACCCGAAATGCAATTTATTAAACCATTCCTCATCAAATAGGTTACGATATTGCTATTTACTACCACAAATGCGATCTATGAAACCATTCCACATCAAGTATTTTACGATATTGCGATTTACTACCCCAAATGCGATCTATTTAACCATTCCTCATCAAGTATTTTACGATATTGCGATTTACTACCCCAAATGCAATCTATTAAACCATTCCAGATCAAGTTTTTTACGATATTACCATTTACTACCCCAAATGCAATCTATTAACCATTCCACATCAAGTATTTTACGATATTACTATTTACTTCCCGAAATGCAATTTATTAAACCATTCCTCATCAAATATGTTACGATATTGCTATTTACTACCCCAAATGCAATTTATTTAACCATTCCTCATCAAATATTTTACGATATTGCTATTTACTACCCCAAATGCGATCTATTAAACCATTCCTCATCAAGTATTTTACGATATTGCGATTTACGACCCCAAATGCAATCTATTAAGCCATTCCACATCAAGTATTTTCGATATTGCGATTTACTACCCCAAATGCGATTTATTTAACCATTCCACATCAATTATTTTACGATATTGCTATTTACTACCCAAATGCGATCTATTAAACCATTCCTCATCAAGTATTTTACGATATTGCGATTTACTACCCCAAATGCGATCTATTAAACCATTCCTCATCAAATATTTTACGATATTGCTATTTACTACCCCAAATGCGATCTATTAAACCATTCCTCATCAAATATTTTACGATATTGCTATTTACTACCCCAAATGCGATCTATTAAACCATTCCTCATCAAGTATTTTACGATATTGCGATTTACGACCCCAAATGCAATCTATTAAGCCATTCCACATCAAGTATTTTACGATATTGCTATTTATTTACTACCCCAAATGCGATCTATTAAACCATTCCTCATCAAGTATTTTACGATATTGCTATTTACTAGTCCAAATGCGATCTATTATACCATTCCTCATCAAGTATTTTATGATATTTCGATTATTACTACCCCAAATGCGATCTATTAAACCATTCCCTCGTCATCAAGTATCTTTACGATATTTGCGATCTTTAAACCATTACCCCTTTTTACTTAAATGCGATCTATTAAACCATTCCTCATCAAATATTTTACGATATTGCTATTTACTACCCCAAATGCGATCTATTAAACCATTCCTCATCAAATATTTTACGATATTACTATTTACTACCCCAAATGCGATCTATTAAACCATTCCTTATCAAGTATTTTACGATATTACTATTTACTACCCCAAATGCGATCTATTAAACCATTCCTCATCAAATATTTTAAGATATTGCTATTTACTACCCCAAATGCGATCTATTAAACCATTCCTCATCAAGTATTTTACGATATTACTATTTACTACCCCAAATGCGATCTATTAAACCATTCCTCATCAAATATTTTACGATATTACTATTTACTACCCCAAATGCGATCTATTAAACCATTCCTCATCAAGTATTTTACGATACATTTGTATTACTATTTACTACCCCAAATGCGATCTATTAAACCATTCCTCGTCAAATACTTTACGATATTACTATTTATTACCGAAAATACGATCTATCAAACCATTCCACATCAAGTATTTTACGATAATGCGAATTATTACCGCAAATGCAATCTATTAAACCATTCCACATCAAGTATTTTACGATATTGCGAATCATTACCGCAAAGGCGATCTATTAAACCATTCCTTATCAAGTATTTTCGATATTACTATTTACTACCCCAAATGCAATCTATTAAACCATTCCTCATCAAATATTTTACGATATTACTATTTACTACACCAAATGCAATCTATTAAACAATTCCTCATCAAGTATTTTACGATATTACTATTTACTACCCCCAATGCGATCTATTAAACCATTCCTCATCAACTATTTTACGATATTACTATTTACTACCCCAAATGCGATCTATTAAACCATTCCACATCAACTATTTTACGATATTACTATTTACTACCCCAAATGCGATCTATTAAACCATTCCTCATCAAATATTTTACGATGTTACTATTTACTACCCCAAATGCGATCTATTAAACCATTCCTCATCAAATATTTTACGATATTACTATTTACTACCCCAAATGCAATCTATTAAACCATTCCTCATCAAATATTTTACGATATTGCGAATTATTACCGCAAATGCAATTCAATTCATATTGATGAGGGAGCTTGCCGTCAGCATATTTCTTCAGTTTATTCAATAGTTAGTGACCATGTGACTCTTCTTATACAGTGATACTAGTGGAAGGAGAAATGAGCCGCGTCATGACATAACCAACATAATGGGTTTGCGACCAGTATGGATCCAGACAAGTCTGCACATCCGTGCAGTCTGATCAAGATCCATGCTGTTCGCTATCAGTTTCTCTACTTGTTATATAGAGTTGTAAGCGAACAGCATGGATCTTGATCAGACTGAACGGATGCGCAGGCTGGTCTGGATCCATGCTGGTCGCAAATCCATTATGTTGGTTTTGTCGTGACGCGGCTCAAATGCACTTTATTCATTCAAAAAGAACAAAACGTTATGTGATATAAAACATTTATTACATTTTCATACCACATAATGTGATACATATATGAGAAACAAAATAAGCTCATATTGTAGATGTAATGTAATGAAGAATGAGAAAACACATTCTTTTAAGCACACTAAACATTATGCAAATAATACGAAAATGTCCAAAACGGAGAACTGTTTTTTCCAGAAACAAAATAAGCTCATATTGTAAATGTAAAATGTAATGAAGAATGAGAAAACACATTCTTTAAATCATACTTAATATATACAAATAATACGTACGAATGCTTCTAAAACGCATTAATACATATTTCAATTACCTTAAAGTAATTACAATTGTCGACTTTTTAAAAGTCAAAATTCAAACATTTCCCCAAAAATGAGTTTGTAAACACATCACGCGACGGGAAAATTCCTCGGTGTATATAAAGTACTAAAAGGTACTGCAGTATTCTCAAAAGACAATCCATTTAACCGAGATCAATGACAAAACAGTATCACTGAACAAGACCTGAAGACTTGGATTGATTTAGACAATGACATGTCTCATTTTGTGCCCACTTAATCGGTTACTTATAGTGAAAAGACTGAGGTAATTGCTGATAATTTTACAAGAAATACATACAACGCCTATCTCAAGTAAAGGCGTGTCTTCGTACCCACACAACACTCGAGTCATTTACATAAACGACATTAACAGACAAACACAATACAAAGTCATATGAAGCTAAAATATACATTCATACTAAAATATACATTCAATTGTACATTTAAAATAAACCATGTACAATGTATTTGAAATACATACATGGTAGAACTTTGATCGCAAACGAAATAAGTGGCACTATTTATAACCCAGACACGTTCGGTCCGCATTAAAAGATCAATACAGCCTGACTCCTAATCCAAAGTTTCGTACATAATATGCAAAATTTCTAAATATCTGTTTTGAAACTCTTGAATCTAACTTAGTCCAAATTCAAAATTGGATCTCGCAATACCGTTGAAGAAAGAATTCAATATGCTCCTCTACAGTACATCGCCAATAAGCTATATGTTTCTATATGCACATTAATACTAAAGTCTCCGTTTTATGACATAAAAACTAACAAAAAAGAAACGGGAAAAATTGTTTGATTGATTTGTTGATAACTGCTCGAAGACAAAAAAATATTAGTACAAAAATTAGAAAAACAGAACCACAATATGGCTACAATTTATGATAAAATTCTCTTTTCGCTATGCAATAGTATAATGCAATAGCTTAGTCACAAAAGTAGTTATGTACTAGTACATTGGTTTCTGATGGAAACGATTTGTTTTTCATTATAATAATGACAACCTTAGACATTATCATTAAGTCTGCATGGGCGATTGTGTTCACTGGTTTGATATGATGGAGTATGTCCGAGTGGACGGTTAAGTTTTTTGGCTTGATATGATGGTTTATTGCGAACGATTTAAAAAAATTCTGGCTTGATATGATGGTGTATAGTTTATGTCCGAGTAGACGATTAAGTTGTCTGGCTTGATTTGATGGTTTATTACTTAAGCCAGAGCTAACGATTAGGTTGCCTGGCTTGATTTGATGGTTTATTATTTAAGCCATAGCCAACGATTAGGTTGCCTGGCTTGATTTGATGGTTTATTATTTTAGCCGGAGCTAACGATTAGGTTGCCTGGCTTGATTTGATGGTTTAATATTTAAGCCAGAGCTAACGATTAGGTTGCCTGGCTTGATTTGATGGTTTATTATTTAAGCCAGAGCTAACGATTAGGTTGCCTGGCTTGATTTGATTTTCTATTATTGAAGCCAGAGCTAACAATTAATTTGCTTGACTTGATATACTGGTTTAAGCTGTATGGCTTGATATGATGGTGAATTGTTTATGTCTAAGTGGTCCATTCAATTGACTGGCTTGATATGATGTATTAAGCCAGGGAGAACGATTAATTTGTCTGGCTTGATATGATGGTGTATAGTTTATGTCTGAGTGCACGATTAAGTTGTCTGGCTTGATATGATGGTGTAAAGTTTATGTCCGAGTGGACGATTAAGTTGTCTGGCTTGATATGATGGTGTATAGTTTATGTCCGAGTGGACGATTAATTTGTCTGGATTGATATGATGGTGTATAGTTTATGTCCGAGTGGACGATTAATTTGTCTGGCTTGATATGATGAAGTATAGTTTATGTCCGAGTGGACGATTAATTTGTCTGGCTTGATATGATGGTGTATAGTTTATGTCCGAGTGGACGATTAAGTTTCTGGCTTAATATGATGGTGTATAGTTTATGTCCGAGTGGACGATTAATTTGTCTGGCTTGATATGATGGTGTATAGTTTATGTCCGAGTGGACGATTAATTTGTCTGGCTTGATATGATGAAGTATAGTTTATGTCCGAGTGGACGATTAATTTGTCTGGCTTGATATGATGAAGTATAGTTTATGCCCGAGTGGACGATTAAGTTGTCTGGTTTGATATGATGAAATATAAATTAAAGAAAGACATTTGATTAACAGAGTTGTATAGATGATTCATTAAAGGGCCTCCACTGAAGTTTTGACCAGAAAATAACATGCGTTGAAAGCTTTTCACTCAAAGCCGGCTTAAATCGTGCAAAAAATCGATTTAAAGTTCAACTTTTGAGTTTATTATCTTTTGTAGATGTTTTCATTTTAAGTGGATCACTTTATCTATGCAAGAATTTTTCATTTTTTTAGGCTTTTTTACCTCAGTGGGGCTCCTTTAAAAGTAAAGGTACAGAGAAAACCCTGTAAAAATAAAAAAACGGTCTTATACATGTATATACACTCGTATATGGCAGAAAAAATAATTACCTAACAGAAAAAAAAACATAGAAAAAAATAGCATGTTATCCATTCATAACTAAGAATGACGTAAATGTGTGCAATGATTTAGGAGCTGTATTTCTTGCTGTCATGAATTTCCATTTTCACTGAATACTCGGAATAAGTTCGTGGAAATGGTCCCTAGAACATTTATAGTCCACACATTTGTATGACTCTACTTCACAATACAATGCATTTCAGGGTTAATCCTCCAACTTCCTATTTCACATAAATTTCAGTCCCAATAGATGTACCGGTAGCTCTTGACCTCCGTCCAATAACCTCCATAGCAATATAAAGCACAACAGACAGAATGCATGTCGCTGTAGTGAAAATAATTTTTGACATCATACATAACATGTTTGACAACGTGAACACAATTATTCCAGCAAGTCCTTGTAGAACCCGACAACATCCGAACGCAGTTTCATATCTATCAGCAAACAGTGAAGATATTAAACCTGGAATTAAAATTACGAAACGTTTAAATTGTAAGCAATAAGCACGAACTAGTTGTAATTGCTTTATAGTAAATAAATCTTAATGATATTTAGCACTTTTTAATTTTATTGTAAGTCTGGCACAAAACAGATTAGATTGTTGTTATTGAATACGTAAATGAGTAAAGAGGAGGGCCAAACTGGCGATATTTAAGGGACTCCACTGACGTTTTTTTCTTTTTTTAACATGACGGGACTGGGAATATTTTTTCCGAGATTTGATGTAGATCTGAACCAAAAACTCTCTGCTTAATTTCAAATCATGTTTTCATCCTTTTTTTTCTCAGAATATGCATTTTAATTGTGCAAAATTACCCCATAAAATTTTGGTTGGAATGGTTGGAACTCTATTACATTGTAACTCAAATCGGGCTATGAATTGCGCTACATAACCATTTTAATTTAATTCTAAGTGTATTTTTTATTTACTTCCCTTTGCAGATTTTTCCATCTTAAGTGCTTAACTTTATCTATGTAAAATTTTCAGTTATTGGCCTCAGTAGAGCCCCCTTTAATCTCTACCAAGTAAAAGAATAGTTGATAAAGACCTGTCGGATTTTGCCAGAGATTAAATGACACAAAAGAATTTTCAACGGTCACTACGGTCAAACTACATTTAACAACTATGTAGTCTGAAATCTAAATTCAGTAACAAACTAATTTGTGCGTTACGCTTAATAGTACTGTTATTTTAATTACTGATAGGTTACCTTTATATCAATAATTCGTTTAATATTAAAGGAGTATTTAATCTATTTTAATGCCGGGACATTTAATCAATTAGTAATAATAATGAGTTCAGGCTTACTATTAATCTGAGACTGCCAAATGCCGTCTGCAAATCCCCAAGCACCAATGAAAGCAAACAACAAGTATTGGTCGTCACTAGATGGTTCCCAAACTGCCATCAACGCAAGTGAGGTCACATTCAACGCAGACGCTACAAAGTAAAATAACATCATTTCAATACCGTGAAATTCATATTAAAAAAGGATTAAATTAATTTGAAGTAAATGAACGCTTACCACCAAGCTTGCAAAGATTAAAGTACCGTCGACATAGGGATGGCAACTGTCCTACCTGAAAACTGAAACACAATAAACCTTGTAACTTACCTATATGTATATATCTCTGCTTGGTCGAAGAAAGGGGTAGTGTTTTGCAAAAGAGTAACGGCATGTGATCGAATTGAATTTGAACTAGAGTACCGGACAAAGTCGGATCAGTATACGCCCGAATGCAAATTTGTTTGAGGAATCAAGCACCATACTGGGAGAGATACAGATTATGATGATTCATGAAATATATATTGTATCTAAATGATCCTCATGACAGCTGCAAGTGACAAAATACTGTCACAAAAGCTTTCTATCTTTGACAGTGGTGGTCAAACAGCAGATAAAGCTACCAACTGTTTCTCTTGCTTTCCAATAAAAATTATCATGTATTCCTAAATCTGAATAATTCAAAGAAAAATGAAAACACTACTTGCTGCGCGTGTATAAACTGAACAACTTACAATCATCTCGTCATTTCACTTAAACAGATACCTTCACTACGCCTCTTTACTTCCCGATAGGGTAAGGGTAATCTATTGTAAAAATAGATCAACAAAGTACTTACATAGTATTCTCCTTTTGATATACATGTACATATGTATACCTTAATCAGGATTTTAAATGACCTTTACCTTGATCTGAGGAAGCCAATCGTTCTTTTCATACTGATTTACATTTCTGCCAAAATAGTTTTAAGATCCTTCCGTCGGTTCAAATGATACAAAGTGAGGAGGCCCAAACATTGCCTCATGGTTTACATTTCTGCCATGTAGTTTCAATGTCCTTCCAGATAAAAAGCAGAACGGACGGACGACCTTGTGCATAACATCATACGCCGAAATTCTTTCGGGCAGATAACAAGGAAATCCTTTTGCCGGATAAAAATAGCTTAAGGCGATCACTTTAATTTGTGTCAAATAAAGCCCAACGCTTTATTCTCCCTGTGGAATCATATACATAATGGACCTTTGCAAATGTAGTGTAACATTGGTAAGTATGTCCTTAAGTGATGTAAGAATCATATTGTGTTGTGACTTGGAAACGTGTGGGCACATACGCTTACTCGTGCAAGATACTGAACATTTTGGAGACTGCGTTCCATGCAACTCACTCTCCTTGTTGATCATTGTATTCTTTTTATTTTCGCTGGCTCTTTGGCGAAATACTCTCGCATCGTCACATTTTATTTCATGTCAAATAGAAATATCATACCTTGGTAAACAATCTAATACTCGAAAAGAGTCACATCTCTTCATCATAGTTAACCTATGACCCCTTCGTAAAGGTGCAAACACTACATTGAGTGCACAAACTCATCACACTAACCAAATCCTTTCGTCAATATGTCACCAGTTGATCACCGCCCGACTGTTATTTTGGACATTTGAAGATTAAGTAACAGTAACTTGGTTACTTAATTTAAACCACTGAAATCAAATGATCAAAATTAACTTGCTGTCAATCAGGAATTGGCCTTGCCTCGTCTGATGGCGCTGTAAATGATATAATCATGTATTAGGTATCATATATAATCAACATGGGAAGTCGGAATTGTCTAGCCCTATTGATCTTACATCTAAAACTACAATACTTTATCAGTATATTTCAACACTTACTTAGCCTGCTAATGATTATTGGTAAACTTATTATTCCATTCTATCCCCCTGAATTATCTACAATTTACATTTATCAGAATGTACATATATTTACAATGGCCAACAGTTCAATATATCAATGTACAGTCATAAACGCCGTACTCACCCACTATAAATGCTGCCAGGTTGCCTGTACATTTAGCCAGTTTCCCAAATATGTAAGAACTAATTGAGCCGCAGATTCCAAAACATATCATCGAGTATCCTACCATTCTCACACCAAGTGGACATGTAACGTATGCCTAACATGATCCATATTTGTGATATATGTTTGTTTATTTCTTGTTGCCACGGAGACTCTTTTCATGTAAAATAATGCCGATCATGCGATGCGTATATTTCATGTACATTCGCACATATAGTATAAAATATTATAAAAATAACAACATATTTAAGAAAAAATATGATTTGTCAGTACGTCTCATCTCTACATAATTGAATAAATAATAATTATACTTCAAGTAAGTTTACTTATGCAACGTCATTGTATTTTCTAGAACGTTAAAAATACTCGAACTAAAATTTTAATACGGTATTTAAATAGCAAATGTATTAATAACTATTTAAATAAGGAAATCTGGTTATTGAAATGGTGCAATAACTGTTTATGAAATGATAAATAAAAAAATAAAAAATAATATAATAATAAAAAATAAGAATCCCTACAGATAGTCCAAAACGAAAACATTGAAAATATTGCAGGTTCGGTTTGATTGAGCCTGTTCATGGACGGTTCTACCGTCCACGCCCCCTGGCACCGGCTTAAGCAGAATTCAACATTTAAAAATGAAATGGTAAAATGTTTAATTAAACCGAAGACTCAAACATATGCCAAGATACAATTCCAGAATTTACAGGTTATTCTTGCCATAAAATGGAGCTAAATTAAACCATTACATTGAGGACGTCTGCAACAACAAAACCATTGCTAATTACATTGTAGTGGCACAGCATTACGATACAGCAAAACTTAGGGTCTATCACCATAGCAACGACGGATCCTGCTTGTTTCAAAGATTCCCTCAATGTTAAACGATGTGGTGTGTAGTTTGGAAGTTTGTCCAAAAAGCACTGAATGACCAAAATGGATAGAACTGCGCAACTGGAATATGTCCCAAGTAAGAATAGTTTATCGAGATCGTCAACATTTGATTTAGACTCACTGTCAGAGCTCAACTCTCAGTGGGCAGCACCACATTTACCCTTGGCCACTGCTTCGTTAATGTTTATATCGGTTAACTCGGTACCGGTACCATTTGAGATGAATTCGTAGATAATTGTTGATGCATTATTTATATTTTCAGTTACTGCACGATCGTCTTGATGCAGTTTCATTCTTTTATCCTACCGTGAAAAGATTATAGAGGATATAAGGTTTCCGAGAACCATTGACATCTGCAGCACAAGGAAAAAGATGCCAAAGTAGCGGCTTAGTACACTGCTTGTGATCTTGCTCTTCAGAAAATCTTCGTCGAGTCCCAGCTCCGTGATGTATGTGCACAGAGCATTCTATAACAAGGCATTGCTTAAACCATAGATAACTGAGGCAGGAATGATAACATAGAAGCTTGGGAAATAGGTAGCAACAACGTAAACTAAATGCCCGAAAACAAGATACAGACATACATAGTTTTGGTTTATATCTTTGAACAATAAATGGACTTGCCAAACTTCCAAACATAAAGGCTCCGAACAGCGTTGCTAGTGAGTAGACACCAAGTCCACCTTCACTGTTCATACTGCTCTGCAGATTCCGGAGGCCAAATATTGCAATATGTAACAATGTTACGCCGGTACTAAGTATCAGCAAATTTTTGAGATTTTTTTGTCTCAACAGGGGCGGCAATGTCAATCGTTTTGTCATCATTGGTGAACTTCGTGAATCGCCAAACATGGATTTATCAAATTGCATACTGTCTATCTTTTCACAATAGTCTGTCCTGTCCAGCAGATAATGAATTGAATCCATGGCAATCAACTGTGTTAGAGTGACTCTTGTAAACATCACCAGACCCATAGATGCTACAGACACTCTCAAAATCCCATCCACTTCCAAAAACATTAACTGGATTGGTTTGAACTACCTCAAAATCATGCACAATAGAGTAGGCTATACTTAAATCAGATCCAAAATTGTCCTCTTTGATCTTAATGTTTTCATTTGTCTCTTCAACAGTGACAGCGGTATGGGCATCATTTTGCACGACATTCAAACTGGTTACCAAATTTTTATCCATCTCGGTCTTTTCAGAGACATCGACAATTTCTGGCAGTTTACTCTCGATTGGTTCGTTTACAAGAAGAAGAAGCGGAGTGTCACTATTCCAACTTCCGGTATCGGAGTTATCAAATGTTTCGTAATGGACAGTGTCATTGTTTGAAGATGGAACAGTTCAAATTTCCCCTTCTTCATTGTGACATGGAATTCCAGTACAACTTGCCGTCATCTGAAATGACGTTCAAATGACGTTCCACTCTCAAGATATGAAAATAAAACTGCATCGATAAAAGGGTCCTAAGCTATCAATGCGGGAACATATGTAATAAATAAATATATAAATAAACCAATGAATGAATGAATATCGAATTGTTCATTTACTTCACGTGATTATATATAAACATGATTTATTGCGTTCATTGAACGCCGCCTTTCCTTGTTGATCTTGTTTATCATATTATATCTACTTTTAGACATATTCAGTATACTCAAACTTGAGAAATATTTTCTTACTGTACATTTTGGAACACCAGCAGAGACCAAAACAAAACACATTGCAATTATTACCAGCTCAATATACATGGCTATAGATCGACTTAACCCGTAGAGTTAGAAAATTTAAGAAAATCGTCTTATTAACGGGATCACCGTAGGAAACGTGTTACAGCATCGCACTTTCATGTTAGAGTACTAATATTCAGATTGAGACTGTTCGCAAAATAATTAATGTCCTTTGTAAGGACTGTTTTCACAGCAACAACAGTAACTTTCATCAAATTGTATGGAGAGAAGAAAGATCATTGCTTGATTCCATTACACTTCATAATGCCTATTAGTAATAAAATGTAGAAAAAACAGAATCCTTAAAGAAAGTCCCACACGGCAAAACTGAAAATGTTGCAGGCTCGATTTGATTGAGCCTGTTCATGGACGATAGTGGTAACTGCAAGCTACCGTCCACGCCTCCTGGCACTGGCTGAAACAGAATTCAACATTTAACATGACCTTTTTAACATCTGTAGATGTTTTCATATGGCGGTTATCATGGAACCTTCATTGTGACACGTTAGCGCCCTTCCATGAAAAGCGGCATATTATCACCCACGTTAAAAAGTGCATGTTCCCTAAACGAGAATACAATTAATAAAATAGAATTTCGAAAGGGATACCTATGAAATTTAAAGTTGACATCTCAAATACTCTCGCTCGCTGTAAATTAACAAAGGACAATAGTTAAAAACTGTAATCAATCCACTGATATGGTGTGAAGTTTTTAATTTATGTAGACAATTCTTTTCTATTATTTAACAATAATAATTTAATCCAAAGATAGTTCTATCCTTGCAATTTTAAGCAGCAGTATTGGCGCATAAGTTCGCAAGCAGAAATGCTTGAAGAACTAAAGCAACTGAAAGTCGCATGAATAAGATATTGTTCTGTATAAAAACTTTATTTGTAACAGGCAAATCAACACATTTACCCAGTATTGACAAAAACATAATTGAAACCTTAAAAGTTACAGATGTGAATAAATGAGTAGCAAATCCGTCCAGAATTGTCAGTTGTCAAATCGTGAAATATGGACAAGACCAGTTTATATTTTCAAATACTTCGTGAAATCAGAAGCTAGGGAGATGAAACCCAAAACCGAGTGTGTCTGAACATTGCTTTAATCACGCTCTGGAGTCGAACCAAATTAACGAAAAAAGATGTTCCGGCTGAATCAATTAATTAGGTTATCTACCGACCGTCACGTGACATGGTATAGTACATCACCATTCAAAAATCAAAGAAAAGTTAATGTTTTGTTAATTCGATCAAAAACATAATACTTAGAACTAATGCTTGCTAAATTACATTAGCAGTTGTTTACTTTCAAATGTAACAATTTAATAGATATGCAATGAAATAAGGAATTTTTCGTTCCCGGTGTCAAGGTTAAAATCTCCGGTCATATTTGAAAATACCTCCGAAATTCATAAGCTTTTTTTAATGTATGCATTGTTCAATGTCAAAATAGCAATTAATTTTACAGAGAAATTATTTTATTAATCGTATCATGTAAAAAGTTTATAATATTTCACGATGATATTTACAAATATTTGATGTTTAATTTGGTGCATTTTCATGACGTCGTTTATTGGCAAATATTCTAAAAGCAATCGTTGTTTTTCAAGCAATATGTCTTTAAAAACATTATTTTCTGTCGACAGCCAATCCACAACCAAAGCAAGTACGATTCCTACAGAATGTAACGCGATCGTTTACGATCCACACACGATTCCTACCGAAGATTACGATCCGATCCACACAAGAAGTCACCTGAAAGATTTTTTTAGTTTACCCGCAGGACATGCGATAGGTGCACGACGTCTTATTTTGAGTACGATGCGTTTGTACATGGCCACGAAGGCGACATGTGACCTACGGGTGGTATAAAACCTGCGGCCAACCGCGGCAAATTTCAGTTGCTGATAGTATTGGGTGCACAACTAAATTTTATTTTAAATTTAATAGAACTTTATCATGCCACCAAAGGTGGGCCTGTCAGAGTTGCTCATCATGTTTTCTTAATTGTATCAAAAGTAACAATGCTGCTGCATTCTATTTCTTTGTTGACTCATCATAAGAATATGTCATTCTACAGGAAATAAAGTGAAACTTATTGTTAATTAATTGCAAATAATGAAAGCTTTTCAAGTATCTGTAAGAGATGTGCGGGACGGACAGATAAGAAAGATGGTCAGAGTCTAGCGTTTAAATATATGTCTACCATGATGCATATCCAACGTGTGATCCACTCAAATGCTTTCTTCGCCCACATCGTGGTCCCATCTCGATGTCAACATATCAAAATTTGATGGCGACACGACGGTATTGCAGAGGTTTAACATAGTCGTGTTGGCTTCCTTAGACAATCGGTCATCTTCTTGTTTCTTTCGTACATTTGTATTGTCTTCTTGAGGTAAAAAATGCCAGATGGCACCTATGATCAAACGAAGTAATTTCGAAGACTACACGATTTGACAAGATGGCTTCACGACGGCCTTACGAAGCCCAAAGTTGGCATACGAATGCAACACGAAAATTAACCTTCGCAATGTCTTCCGGCATTTGTTTGGTCTGTTAAAAATTTTGCGACCGCTCACGATGTTGCTGCCGGAGCCTGAAAAATTTAGCTGGGGGTCATACGATGGCACAAGATGGCCCCACGAATGGCATGGTGTTGTTACGATCAGATCCGAATTTGAACATTTCCTTATTCCTTGTCCATCTTGTGCCAATTTTGAGACAGTGTGACGCCTTATTAAAAAACAACATGTCGTTAGAATTTTTATTTTTGCTCTTATATTTAATTTTCGCCCTTTTCTTGAACAGTTAAATAATTTGCATATAGCAAACTATTCCGAGTTATACCGAGACATGTTAAATTGTGACGAGAAGTGTTTACATAGCGCGTTTCCAGACCATTCTATTTGAAAGACCCTGCTTTAATGAATGAGAATATATAGAAATCAAAAAGATACACACCTAACCTGTAGAAAATATGTGCGGGTGCTGAAAACAGTCATGATTCGGTAGCCATTTTGTCAAGTTTGCAACGATTTTTCTCGCTAAAGTGTGCAACTACTTTACGTCCTGCCCCTTGTAAATTGAAGCCCAATTCTATACCAATTAATCTTTAAAGGTTCTTATTCGTTAAATATTTAAATTGCTCAAACGAGTTAATACATGCATAGAATGGGAAAACATGTCAAAACTTTGCTTCTCTTTGAATTGTCTGAATGGCCGTCAGAACCCTTCTAATTATTGTATTATATGACAAATACAAGTATATGGTGTGACCAAGATTACATAAATGCAGCAATTACTCATAATGGAATATATCAGATAGATTAACATTAACTTCTATTGAAGTATTCATTATTTCGAATATGATTTCAGATGTAAGTTTTGCCCGACAAAGCTGAATCAGTTATACGGGGAATGTTATTGAAGAAAAGGGAATACAAATGTATATGTAAAACAAAATATAAATTTTTCTCTAGGTATATATATTTATTATTTAAATGATACAGAAATAATGAAAAAAAGTACAACTTCACATAGCAAAGACATTACAAATTGCAAAATATGTATGTTATTTAATATGTAAAAGATGTTTGTAATATTTATAAGGTTAATTTATTACAAATAAGAAATTAACATATTTCATTTAACTTGGTTCGTGTGTGTGGGATGGAGGTTAAAACCATACCAACATTGTCTTTAAGGGTCATATAATGTCTTTTTTATCTTTAATACCAGTGATGATAGATGTACGATGTATATCCGTGCATTCAGAGATATGTCACTAGTAAGACGTGAAAGGCTCTAAATGCCTTTGACATGTAATATATGTATGGTTTTAACCTCCATCCAATAGTTCTCTGCTAGTTGGATAGCTTTCTCATACGAAATAACCCATTAAGTTCGTTATCTCATTGATGCTGAATCATAGTAACTGATCGAGGCCACACGAATATGGTGCACCGTGCATATCCAGTAACGCAGGAATGTGCAATCTGTGCAACGGTATTGCCAAAATGAAGAGCACAGTAAGTAAACAAACCAAACTATCTTATTCTAAGTTAAATCAAAAGAAATGAATTAGCGCATACGGCTGCTATGACATTATTCTTTAACCAGCATTACAATTTTTTTTTCAGGAATATGTTTACCTTTTTAGATCATTCGTGAGAAAGACAATTTGTTTACTGTTTTGAAGGTGACTTTTGTGTTTCGTCAAATAAACATGTACATTTAACACGTTTAAAACTTTATTTTTTTCATATTCCGTAATTCCGTATATCTTAAACATTTGCTCAACTTCCAAGTGTCGTAAAACAATTGAAGGAAGCTGGTAAAAAAGGATTAAGCTATTTTAATGAGATAACCGCCGTTGATTCAGTGCTTCATTCACGAATTCGGCGTTACCTCGTAAAAATGGCCTCAATTACGTTTGATCTGCTAAATAAAGTGTAATATGACACGACTAGATTGGGAAATGTCTCAGGTACACCGAATATTAAAAAACACCATAAAGTAATATGTACGTTATTGTATTTAAAGATATCAAGTAACCTAAATATCCATTCAATACGCTAATGAGGTCGACATTTTCACGAATGATCTTGAAAAATAAACATTTTCATGGAAATAATTTTAATGAGGTTTAAAGTTTAATGCCTCAGCATCCGTATCCGCTAATTCATTGCTTCCAATTTGGTGTACAATAAAAAAAACTGGTCCATTTACTTATCGCGGTGCTGGTTTTAGCCACTAAATTGCACAATTCTGCGTTACATTTGCACAATTCCTTCGTTATTTGCACATTCCTGCGTTACTCACGGTGCATATCCATATCGGTACCCTCTTTGCGAAATCTGCTGAAACGGTACCCTCTTTGTACATGCACAGGTCATTCTCTGCTCAAAACAAACCAGCGATGGATAACAAGCCTGTAAAAATTCATTGTTAAATATGTCGAGGTGATGGACAAAGCAAGACATGTTGATTTTTTGTAGCTTATTGTGAAGTTGTAGTACATGAAAAACGGGCACATGACAAATCAGCACATAGATAAAACATTCTACTGTTCCGTGGTACACATCTTTTCTACCTGTCATACCTTTTTTCCTTATTATATTTAAATTTTACTGGATTGTTATCCATCGTTGGTTTGTTTTGAGCAGAGAGTGGCCTGTGCATGCGCAAAGAGGGTACCGTTTCAGCAGATTTCGCAAAGAGGGTACCGATATGGATATGCACCGTGTTACTGGATATACACGGTGATTGTGGCTCTAAACACATCTAACAAAATAATACAATGTATACACACTGATATAAAACTACATTCCAGTCTAAACAAATACACTAGTTATGTCATTTAATAGATGTGTTCTTATGGTGGTCATTAAAAAATGGCACATAAAAAAATCTCATTTTTAAAATATCAGATTCAGTTTATTTTCCTGGATTCTCAGGAGAAAACATTTGTGAATATTTTATTTCTTCATCAACTGTAACCAAATGTTGCATATACTTAGCGGAAACATTTTCCTACTTACAGTGGGTCAAATATCAAACGACTATCTCTCTATATCGGTTGTTTGATTGTATTTTTTAAGTTTAGTAAAAACCTTGCATCTGACAGGAATCATTTCGACATATCAGTTTAACAGTCAAATTACGTCACACATTACGAGGTATGGCCACCCTGTGTTCTATCATTTATATCTGTACAGTCAAACTATGATTTATTATTAATTACCCATGAGTTCATGATAAGATTACAAGCATTTTATAAACAACAAATATTGTGTAACTATATATAGACATGCAAATATCAGATTAAAAAATTAAGAATATACAAACCAAAAAAATGGCAAAAGTGTTGTGTAACAACCACAAAAGTGACGTCATGGTAACTGCAAAAATACGCGAGTCTAGTAAGCGAGATATATAATAACGTTTGCAATAAAAACAACATTAAACTAAGAAAAAATTCTACTGAGGCAGCACAGCAAGAACCGGTTGAACCGGGTGATGCTCCCCGAGAAGGTTCTGGACACAGGAAAGTATACAAAAATCAACAAAGGGCAAAAACTCCAAAATTAGGCAAGGCGGAGCTATGTTTTTTTGCACTGCACTTCTATTCAATGAGATCTATCTATCTATAAAGTTTCCTGATGATATCTCTTATAGTTTCAGTGTTATGTCCCGGGTAAAATTAAAGTGTTAAAATGAACAAAGGGCAATAACTCCAAAATTAGACCAGGCTTTGTTTAGGTTCTTTCAGCATTGCAGTTCTATCCAATGATATATAGCTACCTACAATGTTTCATGTTGATATCTCTCATAGTTTTAAAGTTATGTCCCGGACAAAAGTAAAAAAAGTAAAAATAAACAAAGAACAATAACTTCAAAATAAGGCAAGGCAGAGTAATGATTCTTAAGCACTGCATTTCTACCCAATAAGACCAATCTATCTACAAAGTTTCATGTTGATATCTCTTACAATTTTAGAGTAATGTCCCGGACAAAGTTCATAGTGTCAAAATGAACAAAGGGCAATAACTCCAAAAGTAGGCAAGACAGTGTTACAGTTCTTGTGCACTGCAAACCTACTTAATAGATCTACCTACCTACGATGTTTCATGTTGATACCTCTTATAGTTTTAGAGTTATGTCCTGGACAAAGTTCAAAGTGTAAAAATAAACAAAGGGGAATTATTCAAAAAATAGGCATTGCAGAGCTACGGTTTTTGTGCACTACACACATACTTAATGAGATCTATCTACCTTCAAAGTTTCATGTTGATACCTCTTATACTTTTAGAGTTATGTCCCGGACAAAGTTCAAAGAGTAAAAATAAACAAAGGGGAATAATTCAAACATTAGGCAAGGCAGAGTTAAAGTTCTTGTGCACTGCACACCTACTCAATAAGATCTATCTACCTACAAAGTTTCATGTTGATACCTCTTGTTGTTTCAAGAAAAGCGGGCGGACAGACAGACGGACGGACGGAAAGACGGACGGACGGACGGACAAGGCAGCGACTATATGCTCCCCCGAAATTTTTCGGGGAGCATAAAAATGTGAATTCAAAATAGATATACTTGTTGGAGAGATAACCCCGCATTTCTTCCTAATATCTTAAATTTTGACCTATCTAAACAAAGTTAGGCTCAAAGATTTATGATCGAAAGCATTATATTTCATAGAAATAGACACTGGTACTTCTTTAAGTCACGTGGTCTTGTTACCCCAAGACAGAAGATAAAGTCAACACATTCATCTTTAAGTAAAAATATAGCATGAAAATCATAATCCAATGTTTTCTCAGTCAAATGTAAAAGAAATAATATACAGTCTATTTTTAGGTTATACCATAATTACAGTTATTAGGAGATAAAGGAACCTACTTGCATGCTTAAAAGGGGACGTAACATTCAATAAGCAAAATTAAAAAGACAAAACTGCAAAAGTTATATCTGCTTATTTTAACATTATGATGCACTCAAAACCTTACACATTATCTTGGTTGTAATAATTTCAGTATGTTTCATAATTGCACACCTTTACAAAGATTAAATAGATAGAATATAAAATTATATTTAAAACTAAAAAATGTGTCGTCACGCCACGGATGCCCCCGCATGCAGCCAAGATTTCAGATGTTATTATATTTAGTTTCAAATTTGTTTTGCAAAATTATTATTTTCATTTTAAGTTAACTATTCAATGTAATCACAAACCATTTTTATACAAAGTTCAAGGCACTGAAACTTTCCGGTGATAACCTTTTGTAAATTGCATATTGCATATTTGTAGCCAAAATAATGGCTACATACATTTCCATAAAGTATGAGCGCTGAAATTGAAAATTAAAATATAACAATTTAGAAAGTTAACTTTGTCCAAAATCATTGAACCACGACCAAATTCAAACTTGAACTGCTTAGTCCTAAGATGTATCTATATGTCAAATTTGAGTTGAATGTGTACAACCATTTGGGTGATATGAACGGAAACTGAAAATTTCATACAATTTTCAAAGTGAAAGGGACATAACTCTGCCAAAAATCATCGAACCTTTACCAAATTCGAACTTGACCTGCGCATTCCTTTGACATAGCCATATGTCAAATTCGAGTTGAATATGTAACACTGTTGGGGAGATAATGAACAAAAATTGAAAATTTCATATTATTTTCATAGCGAAAGGGGCATTACTCTGCAAAAAATCATTGAACCACGACCAAATTCAACTTGACCTGCGCATTCCTTTGACGTATCCATATGTCAAGTTCGAGTTGAATGTGTAATACTGTTGGGGAGATAATGAACGAAAACTGAAAATTTCATATTATTTTCAAAGTAAAAGGGGCATAACTCTGCCAAAAATCATGACCAAATTCAAACTTGACCTGTATTTTCTCATGACATGTCCATATGTCAAATTTGAGTTGAATGCATGCAACCGTTACTAAGATAATGAACGGAAACTGATGATGACAGAATGACAGAATGACGGAAAGACGGAACAGGGTAACACTATATGCCCGAGCAATTATATGGCAGGGGCATAAAAATCATCTGGAATATAAAGCATAACACATATATTAAAAGAAAAAATGAATATATAAATATTAACAAAGTGACAAAAGTTATAATCTTTTCTATAAACAACATCAGTTTATATCAACATTTTGCACAGTAAATCTAAATAATATGAACATGACATATCTTTTAAATATCGCTCAGCTGGTTAAAGTCTACCAACAAGCAATGACGCTGAAGGAATTGTTAGCTTAACATAATTGAGTTAAAGCCAGGACTAAACCAACAAAAAAGCAAGAGCGACCTGTGATCTATTATGTCGCTTGATAATAGAAAAATTAAGCAGTTCTATTGATGGGACGAATGACCAGTGTTCCCTATATTTTACTGTTTAGCATGAAACACAAAAAAATATCAAAATGCCAAAAGTTTCCAAAACTCTTTTTTTAGTCAAAAACCATAGCCCAGCCAAAAATCATTCAATTGGAAAACTCATTGAATGTTCGCAAGTGTTAGAGGTATTAATCAATATGTAAAGTTTACCTGAAATTGCATTAGTTTTGTGATGAACAGACAGACAAACAGACAGACAGACGACAAAGAAGTAATCCTTCTAAGTCTTGGCTACTTCATACTGTGTAGCAGGCACCACCAACATCATTTACGGGCCAAAACGTCTTTTTTACTCAAGGACAATAACTCAGTCAAAAATCATGCAACCGGAATCAATGTACCGGTAATATGAGCAATTACTTGACCTACGAGTCACTCATGTAATGTTTCAGCCAAATTGCATTACAAGTGTCAGAAAAGAAGTGCTGGCTAACTTAGAAAATTAACATTCATGTAAATGCCTTAACCGACAATTATTACTGAATTAGAAATTCTGATGATATGATTAGCAAGACTTTATACCGATCATTCTGTAAAGATTGGATTAAATTGCAGCAGTAGTTTTTGAGATGTCCAAACAAGTTTTGCGACAGACGGACAGACGACGCAGAAGTGATCACTATATGTCGCCGCTACTCCGTAGAAGGCAACACAAAAAGAAGTGAATGTAAACTATCTAATTGCTTAATATGATGTCACTCAATAAAAGTTTCTTACAAAAAGAAATCTAATGTGTTCTTGACTCAAAGCCACATTGAGTGTAGATGTGAATGCAATTTACTTTTTAAACAAGTAATCAAACATATAACTACATAATGTATATGAATATCAGTCAAATAATGAATATTCACATAATTGAGAAGATGTTTTTATACAATGGTACACATAATTATATATAAATGACAGGAGCAAAACGAAGATTTAACAACATTTTCCTAAGTGAGTGCATATAAAATCAATTTATCCCTAGGGTATGCGTGGCTAGATGATGGGTTGAATAAACATTGCAAAAGTCCGTTAGGATATAACACAATTTGAATATCCAATGTTTAAGCCTTGTATCAAATATCTTTATTCTTAAAATGAGAAAAGGTTTAAATTAAAAAGAAATTATGTTCCAACTTGGCACAAATGTAAACTTGACCATAGCCTTTGTAACCACATACTCAATATTTAATTATTTTTTACGATGGCCACACGGGAACATCTTAAAATTGCCAAAAATCACTATTTTGCGTTGATATTTTCATCAAAATTTCAAAGTGCTACAACTTCTCAATGGATTGAGATCGAGTCAAAGGTTTTTAAGCGTTAGTTACACGTTACCTTAAGGTTGACCTGGGGCCATATTTAGCCTCTCACAAAATTTTCTTGGAGATTCCCTTCTAACCCCCAAACAGAAGGAGGCACATCCCCGCCTGGCACCCCCATTGATGTTTCAACATGTTATTGATAGGGGAATGCGCCGAAAAAGTGATCACTTTTTAACACCATTTCTCAAATGAAAACAAGTGTTTGGGATCAAAACTTGGCAAAAAAGGGGATGAAAATGCGTGAAAAGACGTTTATATGTTACAAATGCATTGCATCGAGAAATTGACCCGAAGTGCTTAAAGATGCTTCATAAAAACGCACTTTTGGTTCCAGAGTTCTGAAAGTGTCAACTAAGGTTCTGCATAAATACTGAGTACTGACATATATCCTATCTGCGGCGTTGAAATATTTGAGGTAGAGTTCAAGATGATGGTCGATACTTTGTTTGATGCTAAAGTGATAGAAGTTTCATTAATTTTATTACTTGAAATATCTGAAAATTGTGTCCATATAACAAAGTACTCTAGTACATAAATTATGAAGGTATTCCTAAAATTAGAAGATGCTGCGAAAAATATCTTGTTCTGTCAGTCATTTACATGATAACATTTGGTGTCATATTAAGCTCTATTTTAAATATGATAGGGATGAAATAAAATAGTTAATATTTTTCCATTCCAAACTATATACATGTATATATACTCTAGTGCAATGTTCTGGTGAAATATCAAGTTTCTAGATCGGGCTATAAATAGTGATTTTTAAAAATACATTATTAAGCTTATCAACCAACTTAAGTTTTTTGTAAGCTCACTAACATCCGTTCGCCAGAGGCTTCTTTAATGGGAAATCTTACTTACTTCTTTAGATAGGCCAAACATGAATTGTACAATGTTTAAATAATGGTATCAGTGAAATGTAAGATTCTTGTTACCTGAAAAAAGTAGCTACATTCTAAATGTGAAATAATTTGTCATAAAAGTAGCAAAATGTAAACTAAACAATGTAATATTGTACTTCCAACTAAAGTACTAATTCACTGTAACTATACTCATTGCTAAAGGGCAACAGATGAAAAAGATGGTTCAGTTTATTGGCCAATGAGTACTTTTTGGATACTATAGGATTACACCAACATTAAAAAGCTTTTAAGAATTACAAATAAAAGCATAATGGGCCATTACAAGGTTATCTTTGCAATCTCGCAGTGAGAACTTTACATTATTTTGAAGTTTCGCTCTTAATGTGTGACTACTTAAAATAGTTTATTATATGTTTGAGTACTGCCTGTACATACTACTACTTAATGCCGAATCAAAACCTTGTCAGAGTTCTTAAAAATTACTTTTTGATAAGCTTAATAAATGGCCCTTTCAACATATTATCAGGCACATGTTTTTACTGAAATTTCTTATTAAGATTTCCACGGATTTATACCTTTGTCTATAAAATGTATAAATAAAAAAACGGGAGAAATGAAATTAGCTAAAAGTAATGGAGTTAATGAAAGATGAACATTCTTTTAAAATAAATAGAAAATGTGATAAAATATATTTTGAGCTTATTAATTGATACAAATCTTTATTTGATGAAAGTTCTTCACTTAATGATCAAGGTCATTTAAAATCCCTATTGCTTTTACCATAACACATAGCACATATTTTGCACATATTTTGAGTCTATTAAATACCTTGATATTTATTTACCGTTGACTACAATAAATAGTTCAAAACATAATGAAAATTCATTTTTATTGATTGAATTTTTATGACCCCAAAGTGCGGTCGTTTGTCTGATGTAAACAATGCGTATGTACCTGTTAACGCAATTTTGGGTCGAACCCCAAAGTACGTAATGCATTATGGGGTCGAACCCCAAAGTGCGTTTGACCCCAAAGTGTGGTGTTACAGGCTACATTAAACATAACATTTGAAGCAGACTGCCAGTTCTTGACCAAGGTGGCGTTTCTGGGCTTCGTAAAAATGTTATTTTTTTTCAATTTTATGTTATATTGTGTTTCATATGACACTTATGCGCAATACTGGCTCCAAATATGTATTTATGTTCCTGTACACCAGGTCGCTCCTACGAAGTTTGGTGAAAAAATATCCTATGACAACAAATAGAAATCTCAATAACAATAAATAATAACTAAACATTGAAAAAGTATTTGCTGTATATAATGAAATATGTCGTGGCCAAATAAATTCATAGAAACATTTGCTGATGTTCAAACAAGCTCAAAACTCCGTTAACAAGAAATAGGGAAAAAAGGATCATTAAAAAGGGGCGGCATTCAATGAACGAAACCCCTTCAAAATCCAGCAACTCGGGACTACCAGCAAGGAGTCAAACAGGTCACCAACCAAAACAGGACAGGGTACAATTCAAAGCACGGACTTAGTGACTAATTTTACTTTGGACTACACAGCTTTAGTTTTTTGATAAACATTTGATAAAGAGATAGAGAGATAAATTTTGACAATTGAAAATACTACAAAACAAAGATGAATTTGGTAAAGGGTTGATCGGATATGAAAGTTTTAACTGTAAAAGAAATGGCTAATATCATGCTTTACTTCAACGACTCAATAAAGGCATGATTCATATTGTACTTAATCTTGAATATAGTTATAATTGAAAGATTTTGCTAAATATTATAGTTGTAATTGAAATATTTTGTTAAATATATTAAAAAGAAGTTTACTTCCATAGTACAGAAAATGTTCACAAACATTTAGATTATACGTTTTAAAAGTTAATTTACATGTTTCTCTGGCAAACGTTTAGTAAGTCTTGGTGGGGCTAAGAGCGAGGTTTGGTGCACCATTAACCGGTTTAAACTCCCCAGCAGTCATAATTATGCTGCTGACCGTTCCAAGGCGGCGCCCCACTGTGTTCCTCAGATGTATGTCTATGTTGTTTCATACTGTTTTGGTGACACTTTTGCTTGTGTCCCTTGTTGTTTTCTCGTCTACGGTAAGTATCTTCCCCATTGCCTCTAGTTTTTATTTCTTTGATTGCCCCCCCCTCCCCCCTTCCCCCGGTCTCCTGTCCCCTTCCCCTTTGTGGGCCTGTTGTTGTTTTCTTTGAATTCCTTGTCGGTTGCGGGTTATTTATCGTTTGGTGATTAGCGTGTCGTTGCCCTGTCCTTTTTATGTTTGGGGTCCGCCTGGGCTCCTTGCCGTTGGTTCTTGTTGCTGGGTCGTGTGGGGGTTGCGTTCGTTGGGCGCCGCCTTTCCTTGTTGATCTTGTTTATCATATTTTTTGTTGTATTAGCTTCGATGCGAGACATTCGTTGTTCCAATTTTCCTAACCGTTTATTGACTCCATCAAATTGTGTTTTTAACATTCCACTAATTTGTTCAAATAGTAGTCCATGGGTTGTTGAATGTGTTGTGAACGGTTTAAATTGTTTTACCTTCAGTTCATCAAATATAGCATTTATTGGGGTTACACAACCTGAGTTACCTGGCATAACTGCAACAAGCATACCAATGCATCTTAGAGTTGTTTCATCTCCAGTATTATCCTCCATAAACACTAGAGCTCCAGAGTCTCCTTGTTTACAAAATGGAATGTTCACATCACACGATTTGATATGGTATTGTTTATAAAGTGTAGTTGTAAATGTTGTTCCGTCTTCAATTGTCATGGTACTGTGGAACGGTACTTCTCTAATTACACAATTATCAAATTGCATAACCCCACTTGTGTTTAACGTAACGTAACCAAATTTACGAACTTCTGCGAGACAGTCCGGAATACCTGTCTTTCCCCATACTAGACCTTCATTAAACGCTGAAATGTATTTTTAATTAAGTTTTATATTAATTTCGATTTAAAAATAAACCTTTATAAACATGAGTGGAATAAATCAGATCAGTAAGTAGCTTGTAAATGGAACATTTTGCAAATATTTTCAACTACATTGCTCTTGTTTTTTTCACATACTCAGTAAAGCTGAACCTGCATTCTAACATTATAAAATAATGTGACTTTTCTTAAATATTCAAGGTCATTTATATTTTAAATGGAAATGGGTCCATAGAACACGGACATCCCTACAAATTTGACCAAAAAAAAAACACCATGACCTGGGTGTTGCGCGATACAGACGCTACGTACCTGGTGGAGACAGCTGCCAAATATATTGATAACACATCAAGGAATGAAAAATAAATAAACCAGAAAGGACAATAGACAAACACAATTTCACTCTTGATTGACATTAAGTTCCATATTTTGGTTTTGCACATAACACACCATTTAACTGATGTGTAGACAAAAGCAAAATATTTTGGCAAAAATTTAGATAAGTGTGATCCCTCGGAAGCATAAATCAACACAATTTCAGACTCGGGTTGATTGAGTCAGTATATGAGGATAACGACAAAGTGCAACATCTCTTACAAGCCATCTATTAAAATGTGAAAAACAAGATCAATAAGGGAGACAGCGTTATATGCCAAATAAACTTGCTGACATGGTTTTACATACACCACATAGTGTGATGACTATTTGCACAATATATTATGTATTGACAAAGTTACAAGCAGGATTTTATTAACCTTTGATCATGACTCTGATGGTGCCGCCATGCATGTTGCACACAGCACATTGTCTGCTTATAATAGTCAAAGGGACCATTTTGCATGCAGAATTTCCACACGAAGCAGGATTTTTTTCGGAAGATATGAAATACACAAGAAACGTGGCAATGCCACGAAACCAGGTTTCCAATTATCTCTATTGTAGATATAAAATACAAATACAAGCAATAAACAATGAAACCATGTGCAATGTAAAACATGAATAATGTAGGAGGAATTGCCACAGAAGAAGTGTTCACTATATATTCTGTATAAGGAACAAATATATTCTGTATAAGGAAAAAAACAAAGGGCCATAATTAGGTCAAAAATTATCCAATCACAAAACCTCTACATTATGCGCCAGGGCACTTGATAACAAAGCTTCTGTGAAAGTTTTAACAAAATCTGTTGAGAAATGTAGAACTAGTTCAGCACAGAAGAATTTGTTCACTATATATTGATAATTCTGTATAAGGAAAAAAAACAAAGGGCGCCATAATAAGGTCAAATATTATCCAATCACAAAACCCCGACAATATGCGCCAGGGCACTTGATAACAAAGCTTCTGTGAAAGTTTGATCAAAATCCGTTGAGAAATGTAGGAGAAGTTGCGCACGGTAGAAATTGTTCACTATATATTCTGTATAAGGAAAAAAAACAAAGGGCCATAATAAGGTCAAATATTATCCAATCACAAAACCCCGTCAATATGTGCCAGGGCACTTGATAACAAAGCTTCTGAGAAAGTTTGGTCAAAATCCGATGAGAAATGTAGGAGGAGTTGCGCACAGAAGAAATTGTTCACTTTATATTCTATATAAGGAAAGAAAACAAAGGGCCATAATTAGGTCAAATATTATCCAATCGCAAAACCCCGACAACAAGTGCCAGGGCACTTGATGACAAAGCTTCTGTGAAAGTTTGGTCAAAATCTGTTGAGAAATGTAGGAGGAGTTGCGCACAGAAGAAATTGTTCACTATAATTATATTCTATATAAGAAAAAAAAACAAAGGGCCATAATTAGGTCAAATATTATCAAATCGCAAAACCCGGACAATATGTGCCAGAGCACTTAATGACAAAGCTTCTGTGAAAGTTTGGTCAAAATCCGTTGAGAAATGTAGGAGAAGTTGCGCACAGAAGAAATTGTTCACTATATATTCTATATAAGAAAAAAAACAAAGGGCCATAATTAGGTCAAATAAAATCCAATGGCAAAACCCCGACAATATGCGCCAGGGCACTTGATGACAAAGCTTCTGTGAAAGTTTGGTC
Organism: Ruditapes philippinarum; assembly: GCF_026571515.1. Classification (NCBI taxonomy): domain Eukaryota; kingdom Metazoa; phylum Mollusca; class Bivalvia; order Venerida; family Veneridae; genus Ruditapes; species Ruditapes philippinarum. Next base: position 280,275 of record NW_026857670.1, read on the forward strand.
AAAATCCGTTGAGAAATGTAGGAGGAGTTGCGCACAGAAGAAATTGTTTACGCCCGATCGCCCAAAATCCGCCCGCCGACATACCTCAATCTAATAACCAGTTTTTTCCTTCGGAAAACCTGGTTAAAAATCAGCAAGGAAGGGCGGCGTTAAATGTACACAAACCCTGCATGCCCAATCAACACAGTACAACCGGAAAGAAACCCAGCATGAAAACAAACCCAAAACAGGACGAGCCACAAGTCAAAGCAGGGAGAGGCAATTGCTTTAATTATTCATGATAATGTGTTGAATTAAAATGATTCTGTGTAACGTGGATAGCTTATAGAAAAACAAACATGATGTAGGCACGCATATGCACAGAGACAAGGTTATGACCATATGTCACCAAATATAATGACTGGAATATAAAAAACTATTACATTGTATATTGAGATAAGTCGCTTATTAAACAAGAGCCCGGTTTGAGCCGGGTGATGCTCCCCGAATAGGTTTTGGACACAGGAAAGTACACCTCTTGTAGTTTCAGAGGTATGTCCGTGGAAAAAGTTCAAAGTGCAATTATTCCAAAATTATGCAAGGCAGAGTTACAGTTCTTTGCACTGCACTTCTAATCAATGTGATCTATCAACCTACAAAGTTTCTTGATGATATCTCTTATGATTTCCGAGTTATGTCCTGGACAATTCAAAAAGTAAAAATAAACAAAGGCAATAACTCCAGAATTAGGCAAGGTAGAGTTATGATTCTTGTGCACTGCACATCTACCCATTGAGATTTATCTACCTACAAAGTTTCATGTTGATATCTCTTATAGTTTTTACAGCTATGTCCTGGACAAGATTTTTCTAAAAGGGGAGATTATTCAAAAATAAGGCTTAACAGAGTTATGGTTATTTTGCACTGCACCTCTACTCAATGAGATCTATCTACCTACAATGTTTCATGTTGATATCTCTTATAGTTTAAGAGTTATGCCCCGGACAAGATTTTTCTATAAGGGGAGATAATTCAAAAACCAGGCAAAATAGAGTTATGGTTCTTTGACACTGCACTCCCCTCGATGCCCCTAACCACTGAAGTTTCAACAAATTATCTCCAAGGGTTTTCAAGTTATGTTCCGGACAAAGTTCAAGTTCAAAGTATTAAAATAAACAAAGGGCAATAACTCCAAAATTAGGACAAAAAGAGTTATTGTTCTTATGCACTGCACATCTACGCATTGAGATCTATTCACCTACAAAGTTTCATGTTGATATCTCTTATAGTTTTAGAGTTATTCCCCGGACAAGATTTTTCTATAAGGGGAGATAATTCAAAAACTGAGCAAAATAGGGTTATGGTTCTTTGACACTGCATCCCCCTCGATGCCCTCTACCACTGTATGAAGTTTCAACAATTTATCTCCAAGGGTTTTCAAGTTATGTTCCGGACAAAGTTCAAAGTATTAAAATTAACAAAGGGCAATAACTCCAAAATTAGGATGAAAAGAGTTATTGTTCTTATGCACTGCACATCTACCCATTGAGATCTATTCACCTACAAAGTTTCATGTTGATATCTCTTATAGTTTTAGAGTTATTCCCCGGACAAGATTTTTCTATAAGGGGAGATAATTCAAAAATCGGGCAAAATAGAGTTATGGTTCTTTGACACTGCACTCCCCCTCGATGCCCTCTACCACTGTATGAAGTTTCAACAAATTATCTCCAAGGGTTTTCAAGTTATGCTCCGGACAAGACAACGGACGGACAGACGGACGGACGGACAGACGGACAAGGCGCCGACTATATGCTCCCCCGAAATTTTTCGGGGAGCATAAAAAAATATGTGTAAAACTCACAAGGTAATGTGCCATCAGAAAATTGTCCTTGCTTTGGTGCCCGTGTTTCAATCCTGAACAGCGCAAGATCAACTCCTGGTTTTCCATTTCCTCCTTCCCTGTATGTTACCTGTACAAGTTTCCCTAGTTTATTTCCAGGTACACGTACGTCCGGTTGGTACATCATGCCATCAAATTTCTCTTCAACTGTAATTGTTGACATTTCTTTTAGTTTTAATTTATCATCATCACTCGCTACAACGTGGGCACATGTGATTCCACAAAGACCGTACTCAGGATGTTCTATAAATCCACCAAGTGTTCCAGATTTTCCAGGGCATGTCGAAGACGTAATTTTACAACCCATTGTTGTATTTTCTTGATATTCGTCAGCTGCTTTATTTGCACATAAACGAACCTCACCTTCTATTACATCGACTGGTATTCCATCTAATTCTGATGGGAAATACTCCTCATTCAGTGGAATTATTCCTTTGACCAAAACATTTAGGACGATACAAGGACGTTTTTCAATTAAATGTTTAAGTCTCATTGGTCCGAAATATCTGGATGAGACGACTGATGATGCGGATATAGCAGACAGGAATTTGTGGTCGCTCATTAGTTTTTTAGAGTGCCTGTCAATGATTTCTCCTATTTTTTGTGACTCTTTCTCAGTCAGTGGACTGTTCTCTTTGCAATGTAACATAACATTACTTTCGTCCGAGTAATTGTTAATGATTCTTATTTCTGTTTCCCAAATCACATCTATTTGAATGTTTTTTGCAGCGAAAACAAGAAATATAACATGTTTATCGTCTAAGAATCTATAGGCAGCTTCGACATGTACGATATGTTCCGATTCATCTTTAATCGCTTGACAAATCTTTTGGCATTCCTTGAATACTTCACGTGACGTTCTTCCTTCATTGCGCAACAGGTTATTTAAATCAATTTCATCCAAAATAGCATCTTCTTGAGAGTCTTTTAATCTGAGTACCTTATCTGTATAAATAAATTATTCAGTTATAACAAACAGTTGTATTTTTTATATAACATTTACGATTTTTACTCCATGGAAATTATAATTCTTTGTTATTTATATTAAAGACTGAAACGATTATATCAAGATACTAGTGTCATGCAATTTATAATGCAACACCTCTTATAATTTCCGAAGTAACCAATCGACAATTTTAAAGAATGTCATGTAGATACATAAATTCAAATGCAACTAGCTCGTAACGTCGCGTGACGTTCATATTTAATGATGTCATCATAACAAGGTGTAACATGAAGTCTTTTTTATCCGTCATGGCCGCGGTAACGTCTCAGGAACATCATAGCTACAACAAAATAAAATGCAAGCGTAGAAAAACAGCAATAAAATAATTAATGTTTTTCAGGACGTTAGCGACACATCTTCTCTATCGTAATGCCAAGTTACAAAATTGTTGAATTAGTTCAAGAATGGCAGAGAGTGCGTTTAATATGCCAACCGAGCAGGTTGAAGTACGGCTACCGATATATTATCACTGTAAACAAATATAGTATGGCTGGTGTGTTGGAAATAATTGTAGGATCAGTTTATACTAATCGATTGATTATGAGAAAGCTTTTTGCCAGGTGGCTGCCACATCGTTTGACGCCGGATGAAGCAGAACGTCGTTTGGAATTGGTCAGAAATATTTTGATTCAGAAAGGCAAGTCTCCTTATTGCGAATCATTATTGCAACCGATGAAATGCAGGTGAAGTTACTATATTTATTCTATATAAATAAACCATCACATATAATCATTTATGAAATAAAATATATTCATTTAATTAATTAACTGGTTATTTAAACATGTAACTTTTACTCTTTTACTAGGGCAGTTCGATTTTGGCCGTATTAAAATGAGAGCTCCTACTTGCTAGTTATTTATTCATTTTCTTATTTAATTTCTTATAAGATCAAATTGTTAAATTTACGTACTGATGAACATTTAATATTCCCTTTAAAGTTTTGCCTAGAATTCGGTGCATATTTTCGGGCGTATAACTGGTTTTGTATTTTTTGATCGCAGATCAGGAAATACAATGCTGACATTCAACCTCAGACACAGTTTTTCCCCGACAAACCCCACAACAGTAGTAGTTCTCAAAACAGCTTAAAACTAGCGATGTGAAAGAAAGAATTATTCTTATTTTGTTACAAGTATCCATCAAATAACCAAGCATTCAAATGTTTAAAGTAGCTTAGGCTTATAGAATTGTCAGTAAATGCACAACAAAAAATTACGCGGACGATTATCATTTTAATCAATGAAAATGGCTCGGCTATTTCCGTAAATCTCCGGATTATTGTGATCGGAATTAAACGCCCCTAAATGAACATACATTTGATGTTTAGACTTTCTGAAAAATAAAGTAAGGATGTTGACTCTAGGACAGGGACGAACTTAGGGCAGTCAACGATCGATCATCAATTTCTACCATAAGTTAAGAACCCGATAATACAAGATGCTATTTTAGCGCTGTCGATTACTGAAGACTTCTGTGCGTATCACACAAATGAGTAGCGCAATATATACATTTCGGACTGTTTGGGCGAGACAATTTTCGCCAAAACATTAACATTAGCGTTAAACAACAGGTTTACCTAACAAGAGCTGTCACAGGAGACAGCCAAGCTCGACTAATAAAATACTGGACGCAGTAAGGAGGACAAAACTATGAAAGAAAAATCAATTATGTATAATTATGTATTAAGTTATAGTAAAAAAATAACATTTGTTAAAATAAATTCCAAGATCAAGGGAAATAATTCTGGAAATAGTCTTGCTAGAGTTATGAACCTTGTCACACAACATGTATGTAATGATAAGAAGTATATATTTGAAGTTTGAAGTAGAAACCTTAAAAAGTAACAAAGTTATAATATTTCTTAAAGAAAATCCTACGTTCAAAGAGAGATAAATCTGTAAAAATTACTTCAAGAGTTATGAACATTGTCACATAAAATATATAGAGGATATTGAATGAGTGTAGTTTAATACTAAATTTATTGAACGAGTTGAATAAAATCATATTATGCGAGCCTTTGGCGAGCATAATATTGTTTTATTCAACGAGTTCAATAAATTTAGTATTGAATCTAAACGAATAAAATATTCTTTTTATCACATATAAAAAATAAGAGCAGTAAACTGTTAAAATGAGTAATTTTTCAATGACGCGTTTATAGTGTAACGCTAACATTAGCGCGCTTTAACGCTATATTTATATATAGCGCAAATGACGTCACGTCAAAGTGTTATTACACTCGTGTAATATCGTTTTTATTAAATGGCTTTATTACACTCCTGCGCCACGATTTATGTGATAAAATTGATTATAAGGAATAAGTATTTGAAGTTTGAGGTAGATACCTTTAAAACTAAAAAAGTTATAGTAAAAAATAACATTTTTCTAGTAAAAAAATCTAAGTTGATGGGGAGATAATTCTTGGTGCTAGAGTTATTAACCTTGTCATATAAGATGTGGATGATGATAAGGTACATTTATTTGAAGTATGAAGTTGATCCCTTTAGAAATAAATAAGTTACAGTAAAAAGTAGTATTTTTTAATGAAAATTTTAAGTTCAAGGGGAGATAAATCTGAAAATATTGGTGCTAGAGTTATGAACCTTGTCACATAAGATGGGGGTGATGATAAGGTACATATAATTGAAGTATGAGGTTGATCCCTTAAGAAATAAAGAAGTAACAGTAAAAAATAGTATTTTTAAGGAACATTCTAAGTTCAAGGGGAGATATATCTGAAAATATTGGTGCTTGAGTTATGAACCTTGTCACATAAGATGTGGTTGATGATAAGGAACATAAATTTGAAGTTTGAAGTTGATACCTTAAGAAATGACAAAGTTATAGTGAAAAATATTTTACTGCACCAAAACTTTAATCTGAAATCTGGACGCGGACGCCGACGCCGGGGCGAGTAGGACAGCTCACCGTATACTTCGTATAGTCGAGCTAAAAATTAATAAGAATTACACACCATCAATTGAAATTCTAAATTTAGAATAATACGATTTTATTCAGTCTATTTCTATATAACATCACCGTGGCCGAGGGGTTACACGCCCGTTAACAATGTAAGAGATCTGGATTTCAAATCTCAATCGTGCCAACTTTTTTTTTTAGATTTTATAAGAATTAGCCAGGATATGCAAGGATAAAGCGTGGCTGTCATAAAAAATAAACATAAATGATTTCATGCATCGTCGGATACCCACGATTGATAAACATGTCACATAACATGCAATCAATAAATGTTAATGGTTCGGCCGTGGGTATCCGACGATGGATTTCATGATGCAAGTAGAAACTCTTGTCATGCAAAATTCCGTATGTATCAAACTCAAACTGTTATAGCAAAAAATAAACGCACTCGCTGCCCTGCAAGATGAATTATAGTATTTCAAAATAAACTTAAACAGGAAAATACATACAGATATACAGTACGATTTAGATTGCAAAGGTCAGAAAATACCATAGAGCTCGCAGCCCTTTGATTATAAATGTTTCTCCTACATCTAAATATATTTTAGTGTTATCTGAGTGTATGGCCTCAAAGAATATATTATCACGTGAGCACGATCTGTTTCTTTTAAAATTAGTCAATTTTAACGGTATTATTCTTTTTTTTCTATATACCGTAAATTTGACTGATTTTTAAACCAGCAGATTATATTAAATTAAGATTATATTATTAAAAACCACTCGATCGGATAATACGAAAGAATATTCAATCCATAGCTATGTAACGAAGTTGAAAAATATTAAACTTACCAATAAACATGTTTCAAAAATATTTATATAAATGACATACCCTGACCTTGAACCCAGACTAAATATGAAAGGCATCTGTCCTTAAATATGGGTAAAATTGTAAAAAATTATTTTTAGCAATTGTGACCTTGACCCAACTAACGGACAATTAAGAAAGAAACTAATCTATTTATAGAGGCTACCCGGGCCCATTTTTATCAAGGCATGTCAATATCAAAATGTTTCTAAATGTTTGTAGTTTCCACGTTACCGACATAAATTGGCATAGATGGTTGCCAATGGAGAAATTCAAGATGGCGTCCAAAATTGGCCGTGGAAATTATAAAAAGATTCATGTACAGATGGCGTCCAAGAGCCCTTGAAAATTATGAAATTATTCCTGTACAGAATTACTGTCAGAAATGTAGTTTTGGCTAAAGTTTTGTGTATGGTCAAAAGTGTTGTGCATTTGCAAAAGCAGAAGAATGTGACGAAAAAGGTTGAAAAAATGATAATAATTACAAACGTCCCTCTCATGTCCCATGTTTTTCGAGCAATAGGTCACATATGCAAAATGTATTTTTTTGTTTGGACACAAAACTTTTTACATAAGTAAAATGTCGCTGAGTGTTTCCATTCTTTTCCAAGTGACATTACAAAACGGAACGCAATATTAAGATAATATTTTATTTATTAACACAATACGTTATTATCCTACAATTTTGCGGAATTCTAGAGATCAGATATTATTTTTTGAATAAATCTAATTTTGAATATAGCAATCAATTCTACTTGGCACAAAATATCAGTCTTAGATCTTAGGTACACGTATTACTGATTTGGCATACCATATTGGATTTTCATCAAATTTAGATATTGGAAAATATCTTTGATCATTTTCATACAAGAAATGAAAACAAACTTCTTGTTTAAAACCTAATTAGCTTCAATTTAATTATTCTATGTTTGCTAATTGATCATCTATGTCCCGAATTATTGTTAACAACAACGACAACATATTTCCTCATCAAATTTAACTTTCATTTTCTCAGATGTTAAAGCGTTACATTTGTCAACATGGTGTGCAATAAAGATCTACCATGACCCCTTGTTTTAGAATTTTACTGCAATAAGATTTCTTTTCAACTATTTCAAAAAGTTGACAGTTTATTGTATTCAAAATCTGTGGTGAGAAAGTGGTGATATTTTTAATTTGATTGTTTTCTTTGCCTTATATTCTAATTTCAAAGTGTGTTATGTACCTAACCTTTACCCCACAATCCTGGCAGGGACTTTGGATTCTTACATACGAAAAAACTATTCAGCTAGCTTAGTGAACGTTAGTGGTTCTACTCAGGTGCCCGTTCGTGCCTGAAATAATGCTCAGAAGGGCACCTAAGGTCTTCCTCCACCAGCAAAGCTGGAACCTCGCTACATGACATATACGGTGTCGGTGTGACGTAAAAAATCAAACAAACAAATAAATATATCCAACCTACTTAGTTACCCAAAACATCGGGAAATATATGTAAAACACGTCAAAGCAAACGTATATGTTTGACTAAGTTTTCATATTTACAGAAAGAATACGCAAGACATACATTATATGATTGCACAAGTTAAATGTTGATGCTGCACATCAAAGACGCCGCCAAATGATATGAACAGTCACAGGCTATGTACAAAATCAGAATTGAAAATCGTTCTCTATTACAGTTGAATATCTGAAGCACTAATTAATTTTTTCTCCATGTTCTTGGTATGTGTCTGAAATTCTAAAATGATTGTCTGTTGCCTGATAAATTGAAAGGTCTGGTCGAAGCAAAATAAATTGGATAAAAAGTGAAATTGAAATGATTGGTAAACTTAAAATAAATTCAAGACATTATGTGCCGAGAATATGTCCATTTAAATATTGGTGCGAATTGCATAATGTTCGAATGATTTTGAGGACGAACTGTCTGTTATTTTACAAATAGCGGAAATATGTCTGTAATATTTAAATAATAATTATGAATAAATTGATATATATATATATATATATATATATATATATATATATATATATATAATCAATTCTTTGTAACGTATTGTTTATTTATTTATAAAAGATTAAACTACTTGAATAAACAAAAGATTGCATATTCGCCTAGAATCTAGGTATGGGACCACAAAATGTAATAAAATATCTAGGCAAAAGAAAACAATCGTCGGTCAAAATAACCTATTGCAAATATTTGTGATACGTTTTAAAATAAGCTTACTTTTTTCATTCAGTTAATCTGTTTTATAATTTAAATGTTGATTATTTAAATGAATTACATGTCTCACATGTTTTGTCTGTTTTGCAAAAAATATTTCCGCTGCGCCAGATTAATCTCCGTATTTTAGTGACACTTCTTTATTTGGTTCCCGTTATTAGACTTTAGACGGGTTTGTGTTGAGCTAAGGGTTGAGGGAGAACCGCATCTCTGATAGTGGGCGTGGTTTAGGCTTTGTAACTTGTAATTTAATAATTCGTCAAGTTATATTGATCATAATTGTCCTGGTTCCCTCCCCCCCCACCCCCCCCCACCCCATCAACGAAGACTTAATGCTAGCATATTGAATTTGGCGACAATTTAAGACAGAGACGAACTTCAACAGAGACGGTGCAAATGAAGTGAGTGACACTGCTTCAGTCGTTCCCTCTCTCAGAACGATCGACTGTAGACTGGCTCATTGGCACGTTATTTATTAGGTAGATAAAATTAGATAATTATAAAAAGAATATGATATTCAAACATGACACTATAACTTCAGTTAAACGTTTATTTTAATCCCTTAAAGCTCTGTGACATCTTGTACATAAAAAGCTTTTTTATTAGAAAATTCGAAAACAATGTGATTTTGTTAAAACAAAAAAAACCGACAAAATCAAGTCTAAAATGTTCCCCATAGCTATACGGATAAATGCATATCTACTAGACGGCGCGTGCACTTTAAACGAATGGATATGCAAATAAATTATCTAAACATAGATTAATGTGGTTGACTTGAAACATTTTTTTCCATCCTTTTTACTTTTTACAAGTCTGTCATATTCTATTCAAAAGATACTGATTGTTATTACAAATAATAGATAAAAGTCTTGCAAGTAGATTAAACTAACAAAAATTACAATTGAAAAAAATAAAGGTTTAAAAAAAGAATATAACTTACTATGCACATTTGTTACGAAAAGCATTGTTTCTTATAGTATAAACCATTGTATATCAGTTAATTGTCAATTGAATATAAACATGGTAAAATCCGGACATCTTTGAAAATTAGAATTTTTGTCTTTTTTGTCTGTTACATTAAAAATAGGTACTAAAATTGTATGTGTCACGTGTATTTGATCCAAAAATGCATGCAAATAATGAATGCATTTGTTTGTACTGCCTAAGATTAAAGTAATAGAAAGTAATTTGTATTTTCATAAAGTTGGCGGCCATTCTGGACGCCATCTTAAATTTCTCTGTTTGCCACCATGTACGCCGACAGTTTTGGAAACGGTAAATATATTGGAACATTTTGGTATATGGCACATCTTAAAAAACGGGTCTGGTGGTTTCAGAGAGGTTTCCGAGAGGCTTGATTGTCACCCTACTATAACTCGTTCCGAACAACTTATTATTATACCAAATATGAAAAACGTCAGTCCAACAAGTTATATGAAAAATCCTATAATGCATAACAAAGCAACAGCGGACAAGAATGTGTTTCTTCAAATCTTTCTTGTGGGAATGAGTACATGTACTTAAAACTATATGTGTGAGGTAGGGACAAGGGTCTTGAACGCGACATGTCAGACATTTATTTTAAAATCCTTCAATGCATGACAAAGTTACGGTCCGAAAACAAATGCGAACCTTCAACTTCTAAGTGTGACTTTTGACCTTTAAGGTAGTGACATGGTCCTTAGACGCGACACGTCGTTTTTATGTAGCGCAAGTTTGTGTTAAATTATTTTAAAATCCGTCAATGCATGGCAAAGTTACAGTGTACGTTCATACTCTACTTGTGAGAGAAATAGTACCTTAAACTATGAATATGACTTTGACCTTTGAGGTAGGGACATCGCTCTTTAAGGCGACATGTAGAAATGTATGCTAGGTTATATAGAAATCTTTTCATGCATGACCAAATTACAATTCGGGCACGGATGACTTAAGACTCCAATTGTGACAATGTGAACCTTCAAACTGTGTGATCGTGACCTTTGAGATAGCGACATGGATCTTAAACGCAACACATCACTATGATGTGGCAGACATTTGTGCCAAGTTATTTGAAAATCCTTCAATGCATGAAAAAGTTACAGTGTACGTTCAAACTCTCCTTGTGAGAAATAGTACCTTAAACTATGAATATGACTTTTGACCTTTGAGGTAGGGACATCGGTCTTTAAGGCGACATGTAGAAATGTATGCTAGGTTATATAGAAATCTTTTCACGCATGACCAAATTACAATTCGGGCACGGATGACTTAAGACTCCAATTGTGACAATGTGAACCTTCAAACTGTGTGATCGTGACCTTTGAGATAGCGACATGGATCTTAAACGCAACACATCACTATGATGTGGCAGACATTTGTGCCAAGTTATTTGAAAATCCTTCAATGCATGAAAAAGTTACAGTCCGGACATGAATGTTGTGTGAGGATGCACAGAAAAAATCAGTAAAGTGAAATATGCCTACCTTTAATTTTTGAAGTTGTGTCTGGTGCTTGATATTGTTCTACCATTTCGTCTTTACTTTCAGCCGTCTGTAACTTTTCTGTTACTGTCTGTTTTCGTTTTTTATGAAGAGGGCCATATCGAATGTCATGGATCGTCTGTTCGAAGTCTGCGATGGGATACACCTTGTTAATTCTTAGAAGAGCCTACAAGTATATGCGATATAGTCCTTACTTTAATGATAACGTTTGTCTATATCGTTAATGTATTTAATTTATTATAATATTTTATTGAACTACAAGTACACTTAAAGCAGCACAGCTACAAATTTATGCTGTGGTCACAAAGTTTTCCATAAAAACTTGAAATTGTATTTATAACCATTTGATATAAGTAAACAGTAAATAGTCAATCGTTATTTTCAATGGGTGAAATTTATACAATTTATTTATTATACGACTTGTATTAATTACATGAAAGGACAAGTAACTCTTTCACAGACTGACTGATAAAGGATATACATGTAGTTACATATATATTTCCTTTATTTCACTTTATTTTAACTTAACTTAATTGCTTTTCAACCTTCAGTTTTACTGTTTGGTCAACCAACATTATAGAAATATAATAAACAGCGGAAAGAAATGCAGGAAAAAAAACTGGCTCCATACTGATGGGAAAAATTCGTTGTTACTTGTTTCAGCAATGTTAGGAAAAGTATCAGACATGCTCAGTAAAATAAATTTAAAGTTTGTGTGATAATAAATAGTTTACCATTTCAACTTGCTCCCACATATGTATAAATTCATCTTGTTGGATGCTTGATTTATGGAAAATCTGAAGAAAAAGATTGTCATTGGTTGATAGAAAATCTATTGAATTTTTGTTTCACAGTGCATATAACTATAACTTAAATATATCGCGTACGAATTCACAGGATTTCAACGAGTCAATATTTCGTCCTAATTTGATAACTAACAATTATAACGTTAAAACTTTTCTTACATCACAAAGACTCATACGAATATTGCCCTAATTTTACATGATTACTGGCATTTTTATTACAACATTTAATTCAGACATTTATTATAAAAGATGTGCTGCCTAAATTTTGCTCAGTTTAACATTATATTTGAAAATACACAAATAGAAAACTTTTCTAAACTTACTACATTCCTGAAATTCTTCAGCCTACAAATATCTGCCTCAATGGAAGTATCACTTTCTCCTGGTAAAATGTTCCAATTAAATTTTTTATTCAAATTGAAACATTTTAGGTTTCTAATGAGACAAATGATAATCTTGATGTCCAAATCAGAAGTGGATACAGTGCCACTCGATGGATACAATAAATTATATTGCTCAAGTGTTATTATCCCAGAACCATTTAACCTGTTGATAGTTGGCTTTTCATTAGCAAGACATGTACTGATAGTAGTGGATTGAGCTGAAAGGGTTTGATCAATGTAATTTACTAAAACTGTATGTCCGCAATTAAGAATAAGCATGTGTAAACGGAATAAGAGATCAAGATTGTCTGATGCCTCTGCCGAAGATGATGTACCAGGTGGAACAGCCGCCATGACCGAACAAAATAATCAATTCACTCTTCTCTATATAGGTGTCAGACCTGTAAATGAGATGCATTATTGATATTAAAACACGACTATATTGTATGTAATAAATCCAATAACGGCTGAGAAGGACAGGTGCAGTATAAGTAAGATCTATGTACGGTATATTATCAATTTTTGTCCTGTTTCTGACGTCTATTAACGACTTTCAAACTTGTTGATGACATCTTTATTTTCAATAACATTAATACCGGTATTTCCATCATTAAATATACTAATTCTAGAGCCCCTTTGCTCATCAGACACAGAATATATTATCAGTTATAAAGATTTTTGACAGGTTATATGGCTATATATAAAAGGTTGCTCGGCAATATGAGCAGATCAGCTGCCGCTGGGCCAGGTTTATATTGCAAAGAATCGTTTATATCCGACCTTATAACCTGATAGGATATTTCAATTAAAACCAACTTTTTTAAAGAAAAGAAATAAGATTTCTTCATAAATTGACAGCAGCCGTGTAGATAAAACTATGAAATTCTGCACGTTTGTAACGTTAACCGTTTGTAACTTCGTGACGTTTAAATACTGAATTCATGAAGTTGAAATCCTGAATTCACGAAGTTGAATTCGAGATGTTGAAATCGTAAATTCGTGATGTTGAAATCGTGAATTCATGAAGTTGAAATCGTTTATTCGCGAAGTTGAAATCTTGAATTCATGAAGTTGAATTCGTGAAGTTGAAATCGTGAATTCGTAATGCTGAAATCGTGAATTCATGAAGTTGAAATCGTGAATTCGCGAAGTTGAAATCTTGAATTCATAAAGTTGAAATCATGAATTAATTCGTGAAGTTGAAATCGGGAATTCATGAAGCAGAAATCGTGAATTCGTGAATTCCGTATGATGCAAACGGGAAATCACGCAGTTTGAGTTGTGAATTCATGAAAATGAAAAAGTTGAAATGGCCGTACCGGTCTGTTGTACAGCTCTTTTGTAGATGTTTGGTTAATTGCTTCTTTTCGTTTTTATTATTTCCCTTGATTAACTGAAGCTATTAAAATTGCGCATTGGTTTCACTGAAGTATTTGTAGAACCACAACAGTAGAAGAATTTTGTAGACATGCAAAGATGAAATCAAAATTATGAGGGGAAACAAATAAACAGTAATCATTGATTATGAAAATATGTATTTTTTACTGTACTTTCCCAATATGTTTAAATCCCAATATTTCTGGACAGGAACACGAAATATGAAATATGCATGGAAATCAAGCTTTTTTAACTTTATTTATTTCCCTTTCCACCTTCAGAAAGCAAGTTATTTCAAGTGTTTAATATGTTGACAACAGAGACGAATAATGTTCAAAGTTTGTATGTTAGGCATGAGTCAAGTCAATTGATCTATTCAGTAAATAAAGACCACCGGCCCAAAATACAAATTAAACAAAATGTAATACATGTATTTAGCATTTATTAGATTGTCAATGTCAAATCCATGATTAAGTTCTTATAACATTAAATTATATACTGTGCTATAGAGATCATGAGGTGGTTAAAATGAGCAAAAGTTTTCTTATTTTTTTTACAAAATTATAATTTGATGAAAGTAATTCATAGAAGTTATTTAATTCAATTCAGTTTCGGAATTATATATACCAATTTAGTAAAAAGGTAATTTCAATTTCTAAATATTTGCTACAATAAAAAAAGAAAGATATTAATAATCTGTGTGAAATATTAAAAGATTTTCGAGACAAAAGTTTAAAAACCGTTCTTGAAAAGGTATACATGTATTAAAATGCCTATCTATTTCAACATTAAGTTTTGGATGTGAGCACCGAAAGTTTGCATAAGCTTTGTTATGCTTTGCAGGGGTTTCTATTGAAAGATCAACTTCTTTTGAGATTACTTTAATGTTGACATCTTCCTGCATTATCAATTTCATCATGCCAAGTCCACAATCTGTTAAGCGCTCTATAAAATTATTTTTTTTAAATATCCAGGTACAACCAAATCTATAACTGTTCAAAAGTATTTATATTTGCTTGTCCAACAAGTCCTACCAGCTTCATCTAGTGATTTTAACATTATATAATATTTTTTAGGAAACGACATGGTGGCAATACTTATAAATTGCACCAATATCGAATGCAATTTGTATAATAAGCGATAAGTAATATAAAGTGGCAGTCTACCACATTCTCCTAACACCATATTCGTATTTGAATATTAATAGTAGTAGCGATTTTCTTTAACATTTAATAAACCCTAACAGAGCATATTATGAACAGTTTCTATAGTTGGACTTATTTCATAACCCCAAAACTGTAAGCCATAACAAAGAATGGGTTTGATCATTGAATGTGTTCATTTATGGGATAATTGCTAAACGATTTCTGATTATTTTTGACGGCAAAAAGTGCTCTTCGGGCTTGTGAAGTCAATTAATCATGAGCTACATTCCATGATAGTTGTGAAGTAAATAACAAACCCATATGTTTATAATCATCAGCTGTATCTTATACAACATGAACTGATGCAAATGTTAATTATTTAGACAATACAACACATGCTTAAAGCCAATATCTGATTATTCTATCACATAATAAACAGTTCAGAGAGTTGAACTTATTGCTATGTGCATTTATGGGTATACAATATAACTCTCGCACATTTTTAATAGAAAGGTCTCTAAACTATGATACAATATTACAGTTTAGAGTTAACAAATT